>NC_048234.1:2413535-2491287 GCF_002007445.2 Ailuropoda melanoleuca
GGAGGGAGGGAGGGAGGGAGGGAGGGAGGCAGACTCCTGTTGAGCATGGGGTTTGATCCCAGGACCCTGAGATCAGGGCCTGAGCTGAAGGCAGACACTTAGCCCCTGAGCCACCCAGGCGCACCTAGTTTTCTTTTCTTTTTCTTTTTTTTTTTTTTTTTTTTAAGATTTTATTTATTTATTTGACAGAGAGAGACAGCCAGCGAGAGAGGGAACACAAGCAGGGGGAGTGGGAAAGGAAGAAGCAGGCTCCCGGCGGAGAAACTTGATCTGGGGCTCGATCCCAGAACGCTGGGATCATGCCCTGAGCCGAAGGCAGACACTTAACGACTGAGCCACCCAGGCGTCCCTAGTTTTCATTTTTTAAAGTAATCTCTACACCCAATGTAGGGTTTGAACTAGTGACCCTGAGATCAAGAGTTGTGTGCTCTACCAACTGAGCCAGCCAGGCGCCCTTCTTTCCTTTTTAAATTTATCTCCCCACCCCCAAGCTCCTGCTTTTGGATTTACCCTTTCAACCAGTTTGCTTTCTCTTTCAACAATTTGTATCTTTTTTTAGGATGCACAGTAGGTTCCTTTTGCTTCTCTCTCTCTCTTTTTAAAGAATAATGAAAGCATTTATGGCTATGCATTTTCCTCAGAGTACACCTTTTGCTGGATCTCATAGCTTTGAGAACTCTGTGTTCTTGAATTCAGGGAGATAAGTTTTTCAGCATTCCACATCTCAGTGGTACAGGGCTCGGGCTTTGAGCTTGAGGGCAGAGGCCGTGTCTGCCACAGGTCCCAACGGCTTAGAACAGAGCCAGGCAGAGTAAAGCACCAGCGAATGCCCACAAATGACTGAAGGAACATGAGGAAAGGAAGCAAACAGGTGGGACTAGAGAGTTAGGGACCCATTCTAGGTCTGCAAACCCAGCCTTGCTCCTGGCCGGATGATCTACCAGCTCACAGAGGTTTTGGCAGAGCCAGTCAGATCTGCTTTCTGCAGGAGAACAGAAATAGAAACAGCCAGGGACGCAGTCTAGGGAAATGTGAGTCGGGGTGCTGGATGCTCTCAGAAGGGAGCTTCAAGGTGACCCATCTAGCAGAGTGAGGAGAGGGAATGAGTTTCGAGAGCTCTGGTTTGCCAAGGCCCCGGTGGGTGGGGAGGGATGAAGGAGAACTGTCTCTGAAGAAGATGGGGAGTGTTTGGCATTTCCCAGTAAGAAAAGAGAAAGAAGGTGGTTTTGCAGCCAGGGAGGCTGGTGGCCTCACAGCCACCTGGGATCCTTGGGGCCAGCCAAGGTAGTCCCACAGGTACTTAAAGCCTGGTCGATAAGGCTGAGAAGACAGTGCCCCAGAAGCCTGTCTGGCCCTCAGCACCCCTCCCTCTGCCTCCAGGGGGGAGTGGGCCAAGCCATGTCCCCACTGTCTGGCCATCCCTCCAAGCACTGACTCGGCCAGCAGCGGGTGATGGGGAGAGCTTGCGCCCAGCCCCCCTCCCTGGGAGCCAGCAGCACTGAGGAATAGGACAGGCGGGGGTGCTGAGCTCCCCAACCTCAGCTCTCCTCCCTACCCCAAGAAGCCCTTTGAAAGGTTTTCCTGGCAGAGTTTAAAGCTTCAATTCATTGAATTGCCTGGCATGAGGCCCAGGATGAGGGGATGCCGGGAAGGCCCCAGCCCCACACCCCAGCCCTCACCTTAGCCGCCCCCACTTTCCTGGGACCCAGGCCGGCAGGCCTCCCCTGCTCCCTTCTCTTCTTCCAACAGCACCCACTGCCTTTCCCCTCAGGGACCCAGGTATCCTGCCCCTTTCTTGTAGAGCAGATGGCCACCCCAGAGGCTCAGGCTTGCTAAATCAGACATTTAATCCCATAATCCTTGGTGAGAGGCTGATGGAGGGGGGCGGCAGCCCAATCCTAGAAGCAGGGACAGGAGAGAACCTTGTGCCAGCCCTGGCAGGAGGGGAGGAGGGACAGTTGGTTCCCGAGTTATGAATGGAGTCCCCCCCTCCCTTGTTGTCATGCAGCCCGCAGACTGACCCAGTCTCCAGCTTTTGTTCTTCTCCGGGAGCCCCGGCGTTGGGCCCCCCGGCCCACGCTCCCGGGAGACTCAGGTGGCTGCCTCCCAGCGTCACCTCCTTCCTCACCCCTGCGGCATGGTGGGCCCCACACAGCCTGCCCAGGGGCCCACCCCCCACGCACACAGGTGATAGTAAAATTTTATTGTAAAATTAGAGACTGCTGTAAAAACAGAATATAAAAAGGGAGGAGGAGGGGGGGTGTGGTGATGCGTGCAGAGCGCAAAAGAAGTCGACTTGAGCAACTTGGGGAAGTAGAAAGATCTCTGTAGACAGATTCTCCACCAGGGATGGAATCAATCTTTCCAGCTGTGAGATGGGACTGAGGTTTCCTCTTGGGTGCTGGGGCTCCCCTAGAGGTCGGACAGGATTTGGCCAGGCCAGCAAGGAAGGGACCCCTCACCAGCTGCCCCTTCGTACAAGTTGTCACCACACCCACCAGCAGGGACAGGGAACCAGCACTCACGAAGGCACCAAGTCACAGTCATCACGGGATAAAAGGGCTGTTTTGGGGGGCCAGACTAACATAATTTCATTCACCCTCACTACAAACTCCGTGAGGTAGGTATGGTTATCAGCATTTCATAAAAATGGCTTATGAAATTAGGAAATTTCAACCACTGGGTAAAACGGTAGAGAACTGGGCTCATAGCCCAGCGTGTGATTGATTCCTGACCTTCAGGAACATTTTCCTACCTCTCCCATGGTTCCTCACAATAAAAATCTTTAAAAACCAGGCTGGAACGTTCTACGTCCTCCCCACCCTGACCAACGACCTTGTAGGCCAACTTCTTTAGCGGAGCCTTAAAGCAAGGCAAATGGAAGAATCCAGGGCGTCTCTGAGGCGCACCTGTACCAGGCAGTCAACACACCAAGCAGGTGCATTCAAGCTCCCACGTCCCAAAAATGCCAGGAAAGGAGGGCAAGGGGTCAGTGGAGGGCGGGGGAGGGGGACACAGGAAGCAGGGGACATCAGTCTGAGTCGGGTCCCTCTCTCTTGAACATCAGCTTTTTATGGCGGGAGGTAGACTGCCCCTTCTTAGCCTTCAGGTGGCTGTTGGGGAGACAAGGGGAGGGGAAGAGATGACATCCATGAGTGGGAGGCTGGGGACTCCTTGTCTTAGATCTAGGCTTGGAGGGCCCAAGACGGTAGCAAGGGGATTTCAGTTACAATGGCCGCCACCAACCACAGACATGTTTCCTGAGCATCGGGGGGACTTCTGTGTATGCTCTTCATCTTCCCCCGCCCCGTCTGATAAGCAAGGAAGCCGGGCCCAAGGAGGGGAACCGCAAGGTCACATGGACCTGCTCGTACTCGGCAGGGCTGGGGGTCTGTCCCAACTGCGCTGTGTCCAATACTCCCACATGGCTATCAGGCCCCTATTTGAGCCCCCAGCTCTGCACTAGCTGTTGCTAGAAATGACAAAGAAACACCCCTGCTCATCCCCTCAGGGGCTTGGGGACCTCCTGAGGATATACCTAGGGGGAGAGGAAAGCGTGTCTGGGCAGGGTGGGGCCCACCATGAGGGCCTCAGCTTCCTTTGACCATGAAGGTGGGATTGGAATGGAATCCTGTGGCTTTCCAAGGCAGGAAGGCAGGGGAGTGGGGCTGGGACAGGGCCCCGGTCACTCACCTGGAGTGAGCCCTGCTCCCCCCCGGCTCCTTGCCACTCAGGGCATCCTTCAGCTCCAAGGCCTCATTCAGCTCCCTGAACATATTGAAACGTTCACGCCCACGGATCTGTGACAGGGGAGGAGGGGGAGAGCGCAGCATGAAGGTGAAGCCCCAGTAACCTCGAACCCCCTCGGTGCGGTTAAGTGGCAGTCTGCGGCTAGGGACGGCTGCCCCCTGATGGCCAAGTGCCCTAATTGCAGGCAGAGCGGTCAAGAAAAAAACCGCATTCTGAGCGTGGGCTTGAAACAAATTTTCAACCCAGGAATATTCACTTCCGGAATCAGGGACAGGACCAGAGGAAAGGATGGACAGAGGAACAGGGCCTCGCCTCCCATTTGCCCCATTCGGTTTTTCTTCCCTCCTCCGTTCCCACTGAGTGGGGGGCAAGGCCTGCCTCCCTGTGCCTCCCAGACTTGGTACCTGAAGGGTGAAATATTCCCCATCCAGTGGCTTCTTCTTTTGTGGGGGAGAGCAGCTGGTGCTGGGAGGCAGTGCTGGGGAAGAGGGGAGGAAAGACAAAAGAAGGGTACCTTTTGAGCAGAGCTGCACCCTCTGTCTCCCCCACCACCTCTCATCCTGCCTGCTTACCTCGCTTAGTGCTTCCGGGGGGCAGCTCGGGGGAAGGCTCCCCCTTCTTACGGAAATTCTCCTCCTCTGTGCGCCGGTCTCTCCCAGGACAGGCACAGACACGTACCTCAAAGCTGCTCCGTCCCAGCACATTACCACTACCCAGGTAAGAAGACAGAAGCAGGAGGCAGTAAGGACGGTGAGCCCCCTGACTCCCGACCACCCTCCCCCTCTGTGGAGCTTGGGCCTAAGGAATATTGAGAAGCCACAGGTGAGAGGTTCCAAAGCCAGAGAAAGGAAACTGGGGGAGGCGGAAGGCAGGGGACAGCAGAGAGAGTCCACGTGTGGGGATGGGAATGAGTGGGCGGGATGGGTGTCAGTAAAGGGGGAAGTGGCCAGGGGCAGGGGGGCGTGAGGGGCCCTACCTGGAATCTTCCAGGGTGATGATGGTGAGGATGGGCCGCCGGTTCATGCCTCCCATGCAGGAACTGTTACACATGTAGTTATAGTGGACGGTGGTACAGTCAGAGCCGACCTGAGACAGAAGACAGCCCCGAGGTCAGGCCACCCCGCCCCCCGGGTGGGCCTGTAGTCTCTGTAGGCCTCAGATTCCCCAACCGTGGAACGGGGATAACCCATATGGCTCTGCACACCTCCCGGGGCCATGGGGAGCTTGATAGAAGGAGAAAGCCCCCCTATCTGCCACCTGACGAACCCCTCCAGCCCTCTCCGCCCAGAGACCTCAGATGCCAAACCAGACCTCGGGCGGCTCATAGGGCACCACCACGCTATGTCGGAAAGTGTTTCTGTCGTCCAAGTACTTGGCACGCAAGTTTCCTTCCACCCGGATGAGATGCTGAGGCGGGGCCAGCCCTAGGAGCAATCACAGAGGAATCAGGGCTTGGGGGCCTCTGGGCACTGGCCCCGATCGCGTCCATCGCCCCCGGCCGCTCACCATCACTACTGTCAGAGCAGCGCTCATGGTGGGGACAGCGCCGCACAACCTCTGTCACGAACTCCGACTTCTTATAAATGGCCATGGCGCGGACGCAGGTGTCGGGTGGGGGCGGGGAGTTGACCCACAGCTGCACGGGGCAGGTCTTTGCCAGCTGGCAAAACAGCTTGTTGAGGGAGGGGGAGTACTGTAAGGAAAGCAGAAGGGACGGGCAGGTCAGGGGACGAGTGCCTGGGGAGGGGTCAAATGGACAACAGCCAAATTACCCACTAGAAGCCACATGCTGCATGGGGAGGGTGGCTGGACATGGCGGGGGTGGGGTCTGAATCTCAGAAGCTTACTTTAAAGAGCCAAGGACTGAATCGGTGAAGGAAAATGAAGAAGGGTTCCACGGCCCCATACGATGAGAAGGGTGAAAGCCCAAGGTCACAGACTAAAGAGGTAAATCTGACAGGAAGTGCAGACAGGAGCAGCATTCAAAGTCCCGAACAGAAAAACCCAAGCGGATGTGGCCAAGCACCGAACAGTCCCATGGAAAGTAGCCTGTTAGGGCCACTGACCGTGCAAGTAACAGACTTGGCTGTCCCGGAATGCAGGAACCCCAGACGGAACCCATAGGTGCCAGGGTAGGTCTTCGGGGAAGGGACAGAGGATGACAGGGGCCAGGAGATGGCTGGTCCAGGGGCCGCAGGGGCAGGAGCCACTGGCATCCTGGGAGTGTCATCTGAACCTTCGTCCATCCAGTTCACGACGCCTTCTGAGAGCAGCAGTTCATCCACTCCTGGGGACAGCTCGGAAGACTGCAGGTGGAGAGACAAGAGTTGGAAGGCTAGGTCCCCAGCCCCTGGTCCCCCACCGGCCCTCCCCACATCCAGTCCTTACCAGAACATTGTTTTCAGGAAGTCTGGAAGACAAGAGCAGAACGTCAGTGCTGGTGTTTGCTCCCCACAGGCTTCTACCAGGGGGCCTGGGGATGGGGGTGGGTGGGCAGGACGGGGCAGTGGTCCCGGGAGGCTGGTGGGGCGCCTGCCCTGCCCTCTACTTACAGGTTCCACAATTCGGAAAATGTCTCCTGGCTCAGAGGGGGGTCGATGGTGAGCTCCGACTGTGGGTCCTGCATCGCAGCTCCTGGGAAGGGAGCGTGGCTGCTGTGGAGAGCAAAGTGGGGGTACAGCCTGAGATACGCCCAACCCGGGCTCCCCAACCCCAAGGCAGGGACCCCTCCACCAGCACCATACCAGGGCCTGAGATGCCGCGGCCCCTGGTCTCCCCAGGAGCCGGGCTGCTCCTGCCAGCCCCTTGATGACCCAGACCACCCCAGCCCACCCCACCCGTCCTCGGCCTTGAGGCACACAGATAACCGGAGAGGGAATTCCAGCCTTCCCACCACTGAGTCCATAAGCCTTCCTGAAAGGGTACCTACTTCTATCCTCCGTCCTGGTAATAAGGATGAGACATGTCAGCCCACACCCTCCACCTGGGGGAGGGTACCTCCATTGACCCCCATGTTCGCCACCTGACCCCCTTCATCACGAAGCTTCCTGAAAAACCGCTATCTCCACTCCCACCCTTGGCTAACAGAGTCCTCAGGCTTCCCCCGCCTGCCTCTCTGAGCTCATCTTCTAGCTCTCTCCAGCCACTGGCTGCCCTTCTCTGCTGCCAGACACAGCCCGGTTCACCCGGCCACTGGTTCCCTCTACTGGGAGCCCTGGTCTGGCCACTGCCGCGGGGAGGCACCTTCTAGGGCCTCATCTTGACCATCACAGCTCCTCAGTGATGTCTGCCCAGACCACCCAGGCAAAGACTGCCCACCAAACTGTCACCCAATTTTAAGTCTTGGCCCGGGACATTGTCTGATACCTTTTCTTAAAGGTCCTTGGGGCAGGCTTATTACCCGCTGTGCTCAGCACAGTGCTAGCAAAATGCCCTGTGCTCGCTCGGGCTCACTGACTGCAGTGAGTGACAGAACCCTTGTGCCCAGGCCGTGAGCACGTTGTGAGCTGTCCAAGGAGCAAGCAGTTGTGTGTGGGGGGGGAGGCGGCGTGTGTGTGTGTGTGTGTGTGTCACAGTCCCGGGTGCCCTAAGCTATGCTGCCACCGTCTCATGACATCTTCCCCGGACACCAAGTTTGTCCTGAGTTTTGCTGGGGCGGGACGGTGGGGGTGGGCACTCCCTCTGCGGACGACCCCGTTCATTACTTCTGTCTTGTAGAGCGAGGGCAAGCCCATCACCCCCACCCCTGACCCCAGCAGCGCCTCCCATGATCACCTCCCTGCTCCCCGCACCCCCCCCCTCCGCCGTCAACTTTCACCTGCTCCCAGGGCCTGATTTCTTACATACTCAGAGTTTGTGAAATCCTTTCATGTGGGTTAATTCGTTTGTCCCGAGAACCACACTGGCCGCCCCTGAGCTCCCCGCACCCGACAGGTGACCCTGACAAGTGAGGAATCCGCCTCTTAGAGAGAGGGGAAGGGACCCACCCACAGCACACACAGATGAACGAATGAGCTTTTATTGAAAATGACCATTCAGACATCTAGGAGGAAGATGCTTGCTTCAACACAGACCACTCTCTCTGCAGAGCTCTCTTTTGTTCAGGCTGGAGGGTTAGATTTTGGCTGACGAAGTCCTCCAGTGAAGAGGCTGGCAAAGGCCTCCTCATCACAGCTGCCAACACTGATGGGTGGGGGTGGGAATGGACAATGCCCGTGCAAGGAGGAAGGCAAGAGGGGGCGGCAGGGGAGTGATCCCAAACACTGGCTTGGCGGGACAAGACCAGGACCCCCCCCCCATCAATGATCAAAAGAACTTTGAGATATTATGGAAGGGAGTTTCAGAAGTCAAAAGCCCGAGGGTTGACATTGTACTGTTACACTTGCTGTGTGACCTTACCTACCTTACGGGCTGGCCTTTTGGCTTCCTCACAGACAGGCGTGGAGTTTTGCTCATCTTTATATGAAAGTACCCAGGACCGGGAGACACGAGCAGCAGGCTAGGCCTGCCTCCCAGGCTTGCCACCTATTAGCTGTGTAATTTGGGGAGGTTACTTAACCTCTCTGGGCCTCCGTGTCCCGTGGTCGAAAATAGTACCCTATTTATTATGGGTAACGTATAGAGCCGAGAAAAGTGCCCGGCACATAATAAGAGCTCGACAAACGTGTTTGTTTATAGGATTGTCCCACTTCATGAGTTCCATATCGCAGGCACAATCACTAGGAAACCTTTTCAGAGCAGGTACTTCTCAGGGATGAGCATCAAAGGCCATTAAACAAAATTTTCAGAAGCTGAATCATTCTTTGCAAATGGCTGGGGAGGCCACAGACCCAGCTGGCACTCCATCGAGGGGCCCAGCCCACCACCATCCGGACAGTGGCTGCTGTTTACCATCCCTACAGGGGCCCACGCTCCTGGTGGCTTACTTCATTAATCCTCTCAAGAAGTCAGTACCATAGGTATCATCAGCGGAGGGAACTGAGGTTGTAGGAAGCTCACTTATCCAGGTTCAGAAACTTCCCAAGAGGCAGGGTGAGGGATCTGAACCTGGGCTGTCCAAAGCCCACACCCAGGCTCTAAATAATTATGCTCCTCTGGCTTCATCCAGAGTCTGGTGTAAAAAACTTCCTTGGCTGAAACCTGTTTGGGGAAAAAACCAAGATGATTCTGGAAAGTACTAAGGCAGTGTCTGGCCACTGACTGCTTTGCAAAACCACTTCTAGGTAGACCCCCTTAGAAGAGGGCTGTCTGGGGCAGCAGCACGAGTTCTGCACAAATTATGTGCGTGTCAGTGTGGTTCTCCACGATGGGTGATGAGAAACATTACTACCCACCAGCAGGGAATGGCTCCACGAAATACAAGAGACATTTACTGCAGCAGTTTGAGGAAATGAATTTATCTGTGTGTATGTAACTAGATTGAGCTCACAGGTGGATCAAAAAAATACCGTTTGGGGCGGGGAGCCAAACACAGTAACGTAAGTAGGTTATGTGAGCTACAAATACAAAATGACTACAGTTGACTCTTGAACAGCGTGCGGGTTGGGGGCAGCGTCCCGTGTGCTGTTGAAAACCCGTGTGGATCTCTTGACTGCCCCCAAATTTAACTACTAACAGCCTACTGTTGAGCAGAAGCCTTACCACTAACATAAACGATCAATTAACATATTTTGTATTTATTATATACTGTATTAGAAATTTATTTATTTATTTGAGAGGGAAGGAGAGACAGAGAGCATACAGATGGAGAGAAAGAAGGAGAAGCAGACTCCCCACTGAGCAGAGAGTCCAACGAGGGGCTCCATCCCTGGACGGCAAGATCACTACCTGAGCCAAAGGCAGATGCTTCCCCAACCCAGCCACCCAGGCGCCCCTTATATACCATATTCTTAAAGTAAGCTAGGGACAGGGGCGCTTGGATGGCTAAGTTGGTTGAGTGTCTGCCTTTAGCTCAGTCATGATCCCAGGGTCCTGGGAGCCCACGTTGGGGTCCCTGCTCAGCACACAGCCTGCTTCTCCCCCTGCCCCTCCCCCTGTGCGTGTTCACTCTCTCCCTCTATCTTTCTCAAAAAAATAAATAAAATCTTAAAAAAAAAAGCAAGCTAGAGATAATGCTATTAAGATAATCACCAGGAAAAAAGACATTCATAATACTGTACTGTATTTATCAAAAAAACCCATGGATTAAGTGGTCCCATGCAGTTCACACCTGTGTTGTTCAAGGAACAACTGTATTTACTGCTTATAAACATATATATGTGAAAGCATGAAAGAAAGGCAAGAATAAAAACTCACAAATCTATGATAGTGATGGCCTCAGAGAGAGGGAGATACATATGCTCATGGGACTGGGGGTACTGTCAGAGGGTTTTAGCTTCATTAACGAAAAAAAATTTAAAAAAGATGGTAGTCATATATTACTTGTATATTAAAATAGGGACACAAATAAGATAAAATGTTAAGCGTTATAATTATTTGGTGGAAATATGAGTATTGTATTATTCTCATCTGTTTTTCCAAAATTAAAAAAACCTAAAAAAGAAAATTGCATAAGACTTACTACGGACAATTTCAAACACATAAAAAAGCTAAAAAGAATGATGTGCCCCCATGTATCCATCTTTTAGCTTCAGGAATAATCAACATTCTGCCTTTATTGTCTCCCCTAAACCCCCAGCCGCTCCCCAGAAGCCCACAAATGTTTTTGAGGTAAAATCTATGTAAGTTGAAATGCACGATCTTAATTTTACCACTTAGATAACAAAATTGGGCACATTTTGATACAACCTTGTAACCCAGGCCTACCAAGCCTAAGACACTTTGCTGCGTTTCCTTCTGGAAGTTATACATTTTATAGTTAGGTCTACTATCCATTTCGAACTGTGAACGGTGTGAGGTAGGGGTCAAAGTCCGAGTTTCAGCTTGTCGTTTCAGCACTATCTCTTCTTCAGACTTTCCTTCCTCGCGGTGGATTCATTTGGGGGCCTTTGCAGAAAACCATTTGACTAAACTTATGTGTCTTTTCCTGAGGTCTATTCTGTTCACAATTGTTGTGTTACAGTAGCTTTATAGTGATCTTGAAGTCAGCTAGTTTAAGACCTCCAACTTTGTACTACATTTTCATTTTGGAATCAGCTTGTCCGTTTCTACAAACAGACCTGCTAGGATTTTGATTGGGATTAAATTAAATCATTTTGGAGAGTACTGACATCTCAACACTACTGAGTGTTCCATCTATGGTACTCTGTTATTTAAATCTTCCTTAAATTCTCTCAGCAGTATTTTGCAGTTTTTAATATAGAACCCTTGTCCACCTTTTGTTCAATTTATCTTTGGGTATGCCATGTTTTTGGATGCTTTGTAAGTGGCACTGTTTTTACAATTTATTTTCTTTTCTTTTTTTTTTTTTTTTAAAGATTTTATTTATTTATTTGACAGATAGAGACAGCCAGTGAGAGAGGGAACACAAGCAGGGGGAGTGGGAGAGGAAGAAGCAGGCTCATAGCGGAGGAGCCTGATGTGGGGCTTGATCCCATAACGCCGGGATCACGCCCTGAGCCGAAGGCAGATGCTTAACCGCTGTGCCACCCAGGCGCCCCATACAATTTATTTTCTGATTTCAGATTCAACGGTTGCTATTATATAAAAATACACTTTATGTATATTGCTTTTGAAACCTGTGACCTTGTTATAAGTCGTGATAGTTCTCCTCTTTAAAGGATTTTTTACAGTAATTTCTACATCCAATGTGGGGCTCAAACTTAAAACCCCAAGATCAAGAGTGGCGTGCTCTACTGACTGAGCCCGCCAGGTGCCCCTCATGACAGTTTTTCAATGAATCCTCTGTTAGCCTGGTTAACACCTTCAGTATAATGTTGCAGGGGTGAGAATCAAATCCTCTTCTAGTTCCTGATTTTAGAAAACAAGCATTCAGTCTATCATGATTATGTACTGACGATAATTTGATTGTGGGTGTCGTTTATTGGACTGAGAAAGTTTTCCTTTTCCTAGTTTGCTGGGAGATTGGCTTTTTTCTTTCTTTCTTCTTTTTTTAAAATCATGACTAGGTGTTGCATAGTATCAACTGCTTTTTATTCATCTGTGGAAATGATCATAGGACTTTTTAAAAAAAGATTTTATTTATTTATTTATTTGAGAGAGAGAGAGCACAAGTGGGGTGAGGGTCAGAGGGAGGAGACCCCCTGCTGAGCAGGGAGCCCCATGTGGGACTCGATCCTGGGACTTGGGGATCATGATCCCAGCTGAAGGCAGGCGCCTAAGGACTGAGCCACCCAAGCGCCAATCATTGGATTTTTATCCTTTGATCTGTTAGTGTGGCAAATTGTACTGACTGATTTTTTAAATGTTAAAACATTGCAGTCCAGAGATAAACTCCACTTGGTCAGGATGTATTTATCATTTTTACAGATTATCAGATTTGATTTGCTAAGATTTGTTAGATTTTTGCATATATATTATGCAAATATGCATATCTGGATATTTTGCAAGAATATCGGTCTAAATGTCTTTTCTCGTAACGTCCTTGTCTGGTTTTGGTATCAGGATTCTCAGGATATCATGAAATTGGGAAATGTTACCTTTTCTATATTCTGAAAGTTTGTGTAAGATTGCTGTTGTTTCTTCCTCAAATGTTTGAAGAGAAGAACAACAAAGAAAAAACAGAACAGAAAACAGCATTAACATAGTAGCCTTAAACCCAAAACTTACAAGAATTGCATTAAATTAAATAGACCAAGCACTCCAATTAAAAGCAATTTAGTGGGGGGAAAGGAGGGCTGTTTCAACAAGTTGGAGCTAGAAGAACAGGATATCTATATAGGAACCCCCCCAAAAGAACCCCTACCTCACATCATGATAAAAATTATTTTAAAATTAATTAGTTAATAATTATGGCTCATAGACCTAAGTATAAAACCTAAAACCGTAAAGGTTCTAGAAGAAAATATCCTAGAGAGTATCTTCATGACCTTAGGGTCAGCAAAAATTTTCTAAACAGGTCACAGAAAACGTTTGAAAGACAGAAGATGAATCTTCTGGGGCTCCTTCTTAGACACTGACAAAGAGGTAAGGAACAGGTCAGGAGAAAACACAGATACCGACAAAAGAGGCCTATCCAGAATACATAAAAGCTACATGCAGCTGAACACAATTTAAAAAAGCAAATAAACCAAGTTAAAAAAGGGGGGGGGATTTGAAGACCCACTTCCATTTACAACATAGGACTAGCCAATAAGCACGTGGAAACTGATCCTAGCTAAGACGACTGCAAATGAAAACCACAATGATGGACCACTTTCGAAAGACTGACAAACCACATGTGAGGAGGGACGGCTCTTGCTGGTGGGAATGTAACACGGGACAACCACTTTGAAATGTGAGATTTTAAAAACTAAGTTTAGATCTTCTCTCTTACCTAGCAATTCCCCGCCCAAGCAGTTATCCAAAAAACCAGGAAAACATATGACCACAAAGAGAATTGTACAAGAATGTTAATAGCAGCTTTATTCGAAATAACCCCAAATGGGAAACCACTCAAGTGGTCACCGAAAGGAGAATGGATAAACAATCCACGGTTTATTCATCCGACGAGATGTGCTAAATACAAAGGAGCAAAACACTGATACACTACCGATACATTTAGTAACACGGACGGATGTCACAGGCATTATGCCGCCCACCAGAAGCCTACACAAAGGGGAACATACTGTGTGAGTCCGTTTACAGGACGTTCTCCAACGGGCAGAACTGGTGACAGAACTCAAAATAAGGACGAGGGTCAGAGATTGACTGGGAAGAGGCACGACGAAATGTGCATTTTGACACGCTGGGGATTAGCTGCCAAAACCCGTCTAATTGCCGTGGGTTTAAATGCTACCTGGATTTCGGAACAAGCTGCACACACGCCCGGCGCGTAGAGGCCGCTACCGAGCAGGTGCGCAGGTGAGCGAGCGCCGGCTGGAGGCACCGCGCGGGGAGTGACGGGCGGGCGGGCGGCCGGACCCCCGTCCCTTCGGCTCCCTTCGGCTCTACTCGGTTCCCCTCGGCTCAGCTGGCCCCGCCTCCTCCAGGCCCGCCCCTTCCGCCCCCAAGACGTTCGCTCTGCGTCCGGAATCGGAATGGCTGAGCCCAGAGCCGGATGCCAAAGAAACCGGGTCTCGGCCACAAATAAACGGCGCATCGTCGCACTCTGTCATCATTTCACTCTCAAGCGAACCCCTTCTCGCAAATACCCAGGGCTTAGCCGTCGGCACGCTTTTTAAAACCCCGTCCCTCGCAGTGGTAGCGTCCGCCGGGAACTCAGCCGACGGGGTGGAGCACACCACTCAAAGAGGGGGAGGGATCGAGGTTTGCATCAAAACAGACCCTCCCTCCCTCCCTCCCCGAAGCGGCAGCTAAGTGGTCGAGGAAGGAAAAAAAAAAAAAAGGAGAGGAGGGGGCTGGCAGGCGCCCTCCGCACGGAAGCGGAGCCAAGCTAAATGACATTTTCTCTCTTCTTCCCTTTCCACGGGTGAACAGTGAGCTGCTCCGGAAAAAAGAAACCGGAAACGCTGCGGCAAAGTGGCAGAAATGTAAATGTGCAGCCAAACAATAACAGGGCTCGCGGGCCTCTCGGACCTGGACAGTCCTGCCCGGCTTCGCGGGCAAACCTCTCGTGCAGCACTTCCCACTTCCGCGACTGACAGTCTAATTGGATTTTCTCCATCTAGCGGAGCCGGGGACCGGTTGGAAAGATCCCTTCAGGAAGGACAAAGGTCCGGAAGTTATGGGACCTTAGCAGATTGGGCTTCCTGGATCAACCCCCAAATAATCATTTCGGAATGGAGCCCGAGGTTCCACCAGGATGCGGTGGGCTCGAAAACCTGGGGCCATGCGTCCCCAAAATTCCGAGACCCGAAAATCTCAGATCCTGATGCTTTGTGCGCCTTATTTCAGGGTTCCCCACACCCAGCATTGGGATAGGGGGCTGGGTGGGGTGGGGTGGGGTGGGGAAGAACCCCTTAGGCCGGCTGCAGGTCCCACTCTCCTGTTCAGCTCCGAGTCCGGCTGGTCCTAACATCACCATCACCTACACCCACGCCTCCCAACACTGCATTCCTAGGTTGGTGCCGCCAGCCAAACCTCCATTCCCCCAAATCGCTAAGTCCCAGTGCCCCACCCCCAGACCCCCACAATGCTCCCAAGCTGAAAATACACGGAGCCGAGAGCCGGTGACTCAGAGAGGACTCATCTGGCTCAGTCAGGAGCTTACCCGAACCTCAGGGGAGCGTGTCACCGTCCTGGGAAGCACGCTCCGAGGCCGGACGCCAGTTGACCCCGGAGCCCCGCGACTACCTGCGCCCAGGATCGTGGCTCTGGACTTTTGAGAGGCTCAAAACTTTTAGCGCCAGTCGGAGCACATGGGAGGGGAAAATCCCAATCCCAGCAACCCCCGCGAGGCTCCTGGCACAAAGCTGGACAGTCGCCATGACAAGTAAGGGCAAGCAGTTCGCCGGCGGGCGGAGGCGATGGGAATAGAGTCCGAGAGGAGGGCAGGGAGACAGTCGGGATTCTCGCCGTGTTGGTGGTGTAGCTACTCGACGCTGGGGAGGGGAAGTTCAACAGGCCAGAGCTGTGAAGGCGGAATTGGTGGATACCATTTTAGAAGACCCCTGGCACTGTGTCAAATATGAAGGTGGAAGGAAGAGGGTCCTTTGCACTTGTCATTCCTCTCCCAGATAGCTGGATAGTTTCTTCTCAGCAGCTAAAACGTGTCCTTTTAGAAAGGACTTCCTTAATATCCGAATCCAACGAACTCACTCAGATACTCTGTATCACACCATCTTGTTTAATTTCCTTCCCAGCCCCAATCTTTTTCTGCAAAGATTTGTTCCTTGCCTTAAATACACAGCAGCGTAAGCCTTCGGGGGCAGAGACCTTGTCTATTATCTGATTCATTGTTGTATTTCTCAGTGCCTAGTACAGTACGGGGTAGCAAGGAAGAGCTCAATAATAACCACTGAATGAATGAATGAAAAGAGACGGAAGTCTGAGGAATTTGGCGGATTGAGAAGCAAAAGAGGGTCAAAACCTGTAAAAATCAAACATAGCGCTAGCGCCCTCTGCAGGTGAGGGGGGAGTAGGAGCTTTACGAGTGCCGGAGGGAGACGGCAGGCGGAGCTCAGGCACTTCTCGCCGCGGCAGAAGCTCTCGGACTACAACAGCCAGCAGCCACCAGGAGCCCCACGGCTTGATGGGAACTGTAAACCTGCGTGACCTGTTACGTGCCTGCCCCGCCCCTCCCGAGGGTCGCCCGCGAAATCCGATCCGGGATGCGGAGGTCCAATGGAAAGGTGGGGCCAAATCCCGCGAGAGCGAGCGGCTCTTGGTGACCGACCGGGCTGAGGGACGCCGTGCTCGCATCATCTGCGTGTCCACCTGTCCGGCTCGTCTCCCGGGGGTCTTCCGCCCCCTCCCGGAAGAAGGAGGAAGGCCCCGGCGGGTTCTCCAGGTCCGCTTCCGGGAGCCCAGTGAACTTGGGGGCCGCTGCACCGGCAAGGCGGCTGGTAGCCCACGGGACGAGGGTTGCGGCCGAGGCCGGTGCCCGCGCTTCCTCGGCAGCATGAGCGCGCCGGAGACGCCCGGGTTAGCCCCGGACCGCCTTGCTGTGGACCAGGCCCCTGCTCCCGCCCGCCTCTCTCCTCAGGCTTCCCCGACGGATGAAAATACGGACCCCGAACTGTTGCCACCACCAGCTGCTGGGGAAGATCCGCCCCGCTCGTCCCCGGATCCCACGGCTGGTTCCCAGGAGCCGGGGGAGGGCGGCTCAGTTTCTGCCTCCACCGCCCCGGAAGCGGGCCTCGCTACTCCTAACGAGTTGAGCCCTCGAATCGAGGAGCCAGAACTTTGTGAAAACGTGAGCCTTCCTGCAGAAGAAGCGAAGGGGCCAGAGTCGAGGCCTGGAGAGGCCGTGGAAGGTGTGTCTGGGGGCCCCGCCCCGGAGGACGAGGGATACACGTAAGTGGTGATGGCAGGGCCGCGGGGGCCCAAGGAGATCGGGATTCGGAGGAGCGTGGAAGTGCACTACACGCGTATCCGCCCGTCCTCAGCCCCGCTTCTGGGCCCCCCTCAGGCCTCCTTCCTCCTTGCTTTGCTGACCTAGGTTTACTGTCCCCCATATTCCTTCCAGCACTTGGAACTACAGCTTTTCGCAGCTACCTCGGTTTCTCAGTGGTTCCTGGTCAGAGTTCAGCACCCAACCCGAAAACTTCTTGAAAGGCTGTAAGTGGTAAGTAAGGATAATGGGGCAGGGAGATAACCGTGCTCAGGATTTGCACCGTAAAACAACCCCAGTAATCTGGGAGAAGGAGTAAGAGTTCCTCGTGGGCGGAGCTTAAATTTCATCTAGGATTATGTGTCTTGTGCTTTCCTCAAGGCTTTGGGAGGGTGGGGGCTTACCTACCCCAGGCTCAGTCTTCACCGCGCACTTGGAAAATAGAGCCCTGTCCAGCTTTCTAACTCTTTCCTATTCCTACAGGGCTCCTGATGGTTCCTGCATCTTGACTAATAGTGCCGATAACATCCTGAGGATCTATAACCTACCCCCGGAGCTGTACAATGAGGGGGAACAGCTGGAATATGCAGAGATGGTAAGGGTAGGGGCTACCTGTGCCCCTTCACCTATGCCACACATTTCAGCTCTTTGCATAGATGGAGAAGGTTGAATCCACGTTTCCTGTTCACACACACAATGTTTCTTCATGAATGTCCATAGGTGGCACTTTCTAGGCAGGATGTGAAGTTTAAAGAGGTGTCTGTCCTTCTTTAGTTGTGACTATGTGTTTTCTGTAAAAGAGTGGTGGGTTTTTCAGGGCAGTATTCAGTTGACTCACAGATGTTTATTGAATGACCGCCAACATAGCAGTTACTGTGTGTGGCACTGGGATACAGTGTTGAAGGAGGCAGTTGAAGAGCTGGTTTGCTTTCTCATGTGGCAGCTAGACAACACGCATGTAAACCGATAAATAACGAGTTCATCATGCGTTATGATAAATGCCGTGAAGGAAAACAACAGAATGAGAGGGACTAACTAGAGGAGACCACTTCAGATACGCTGGTCAGGGAGGGGCTCTCTGAAGAGGAGACATTTGAGCTGAGACGTGAAGGATGATGGGATCAGTCGTGTGAAGAGCTGTAGAAAGAACACCCCAAGAAGAGAAAATAACATTACAGAGCCACAGAGTGGGGCAGGAGCTTTGTGTGTTCTGGGAACAGAAGGGAGGCCAAGAGTGAAGTTGGGAGGATTCATTAGCACGCGTCTATCATGGTCCGGGTGGGAAACGGTGGTGGCTTGGGCTGGGGTGGCGGCGGGGGAAATGGCGGTGGGTGGATTTGAAGTGTATTTTGTAGGATGTGGAGGTCAATTGGATGTGAAGGTGCAGGGAAGGAAGCAATCAAAGGTCCAGGTGCTTGCAGCTGGGTAGGTGGGAAGGAAACAGGTGTGAAGAGGTACTGGGACAAGTCAGGCATGTTTAAATCTGTGCGGCGTGCACTAAGGGAGAAATGGGGACTGAGAGTGTACTTTGGGCAGTGGGGTACCTGGTGTCTTCTAGCGGATTCAGTCTCGAGTGTAGCCGGAGAAGGAGAGGGCTCTAGCAGAGCCCCGAGTGCTCCAGCAGACAGAGTGGAGGGCAGGAGGGGCGACAAAAGTAGAGGCAAAGAGTCAGGTCTAATGCTGTTGAGGGTGAGACAAGTTTAGAGAATGACCCAAGAAGACATTAGTGATCTTGGCAAGAACACTTTCAGAGGAGTGGGAGGCAGAAGCCAAGTAAGGCAGGGAAAGAGGAGGTAGAGACGATTCTTTGGAAAGTTTTCTTGTGGAAGGGAGTTGAGAAATGGAATGGTGACCAGAGGGCATATGGGGCCAAAGAAGGGTTAACGGGGTGCTTCTGCAGGGTCAGGAATAACCCAGTAGACAGGGAAGAACAGATGCTGGAGGTGAGAGGGTCCCTGAGCGGCTGGTTGGGGACAGGATCCGGAGCACGGCAGAGGACTTCGTTAGGTGCAGAGTCCTCTTGCAGTAGGAAGAGAGGCAGCAGCTCGGGGACGGGAGGATTTCCTCATCTCGCTTGACTTCTCAGTGAAGCATGAAGGGAGGTTATAGGCTGAGGGAAGGGGGTCTGTGGGGAGAGCGCAGTAGATGTGAATGATTGGTCCCGGGGAGTCAGAAATCAGAGGCAGCAAGGATCGTGGTAGCGTTGCTGTTCTGTGCTCAGGGCCCACTGGAAACTTGCTGCCACCCGTTACAGTGAGGTCTGGTGACTTCATTGTGCATCTCTCCCCAGCAAGTGAACGGGCTGTATTTTCTCGGTTTGTGAAGTGACGATGAGCAACATGGCACCCAACTCACAGGGTAGTTGTGAGAATTAAAAGGATTAACGTAACGTGTATGAACCGGTGCCCGTTTTGAATTTGGTAAACGCCAGTCATTGGTATTAGTTGAGTCAAGCGTGGAGTAGGAGGACGGTCGGACTGGGGTTTGCCAGAAGAGAAAGGCGAGGGTGTCCTGAGTGTCTGCAGGCGGGTGTGTGGAGTTAGTTGAGTCGAATGTAGAGCAGGTAAAGAAATGGGCTGTAAAGGCGTTTCTGATGGGGCAGAATAACCGTGGTGGTAGGAGCAGAGCAAGTCAGCCGCAGAGGCTGGAGACGGGAGTCAGAGATTGCGGTAGGACAAGGCCCGGGACTCGACTGTGGGAGTGACGGCCGGTGACAAGGGAAGGCCATGGCTGCGGGTGCTCCGGAAGTCAAGCACTGGGAGAGGCCAGAGTGTCGGAGGGCCCCGCTTGTTCTTTCATTGATTCATTTGGTGAACACGTTTTTGTTGAACACGTCCTACAGGTGCTGGGGGTTAGTTGGGAGCAAAACCAGACACAAGTCCCCGTCCTCTTTGCGTGATAGTTTATAATCCAGTGCGGGGAATAGGGAATAAAGAAACAACCAAGTAAAAGATGCACCTGACAAGTGGCGTGAAGAAAAATAAAGCAAGGAAGAGGATTGAGGCAATTGACTGCAATTTTAAAAAGCATGGTCGGGGAAGACCTCGCTGTTAAGGTGACATTTGAGCAGAGACGTGAAGGAAGGAAGGAAGGGAGTGAACCGAGCTGATGTCCTGGGGGAGAGGATGCTGGGCACAGAGGGGAGCAAGCTGTTAGGTGCCAGTGGGCATGAACGTCACCGAGCACCGCAGGAGGGTCTGTGGGCTGTGAGGCAGGGAGCCGGTCCTGCCTCCCTGCACTTGCCCCTGGGTCTTGAGGCAGAAACCGGTGGTGTCTCAGGGCCAGGCGGCGCGCCGGGCCCTCCTTCAAGAGCCCAGGAGCGGGCCTAATGAGAAGAGCCTGTGGAAACGCGGCAGGCTGGGAATGGGTTGCACCAGCTGGTTTATGAGAAGCGGGAATGTTAGAAAGGGGAAAAGCCATCATTGGCCAGCACTCTAGAAAAGTCAGCCCTTTGCATTTTTGTCCATTCTTTCCAAGCTTCCAAACACAGAAGCTTTTTACATGGTTGTGATCCTATAGCAGATGGTTTGGGGGACTGCCTTTTTATTTATTTTTTTTTAAAAGATTTTATTTATTTATTTGACACAGAGACAGCAAGTGAGAGAGAGAGACAAGCAGGGGGAGTGGGAGAGGAAGAAGCAGGCTCCCAGCAGAGGGGCCTGATGTGGGGCTCGATCCCAGAACCGCCAGGATCACGCCCTGAGCCGAAGGCAGACGCTTAACGACTGCGCCACCCAGGCGCCCCCGCCTTTTTATTTTTTAACAGTCTTATTCTAAGTGGTTTCCAATGTGCTTTGGTCTCCATAGTCACGTGTCCTGGTGTCCGATGCTGCTCTGGGCACCTCTGTCAGGCATTCCCGTACCTAGTCTCCTGTTTCAGACATTTGGGTTTCCAGGATTTTTGTATCATAAATTATTCAGTGATCATCTTCATGTGTTTTGATGGTGATTCTTTTCATAAGAGAGATTTTATGAGTAAGAAATATTCCGGGTCAGGAGTATCAATATTCGTTTCACGTCTTGTGATACAGGTAGCCGACTTGTTTTCAGAAGCTCGCGTGCTTTTTGTTTTTGATCTGCTGTTAGCAGTCTGAGTGCACCAATCCATCACAGCTTCACTCGTTAGAGGATTTCGCTTTCTGTGTCTGCAAGCTCAGTATGTGGAAGTGGACACAGTGTCGGTGGGGAAATTGGGGGAGGCCAATTTTGAGTATTTCCAGATATCTGTTTCTTCTTCTCAACATAGTCTCCTAATTCCTCTCCTCCCATCTCTGACTTTTCACAGAGCTTTCTGGAACTCCCCTTCCTAACTCCCCAGCCTCAGCCCTGAGTGCTTTCCCTACACTGAAGCTCTTGCCCAAGGCCTTCACCCCCTCTAGCCCTGTCCGGGGGAGACCACACATCCTCTGTGCCCTGCGTATCTCAGGTTCCGGGCCAGGGCTGTCCTTGTTCCTAAAGGCTATATTCAGATAACTGCGCTCTCTCTTTGTAAAAACTTTTACTTTGAGGCTTATGCTGTCTGAGCCTCCTTCATCCACCAAGGACATGGACACCTCATGGCTCTCCTGTGCACCCCAAGTCTTTCCACCATCTTGGTGACCTCGGGTATCCAAACCAGAAACCCGGGTCTCATCCTTTAATCTTCCTTTTCCCTGACTTCCACATCCAGTGAATTACCAGATTCCATCGAGTCCCCTTAATCTTTCAGATCCATCTGCTTCTTCCCACTCCACTGCCCCTGCTTTAATTTGGGTCTTATTATTGGGGCCCTTATGTTACTGGAACAGTTTCCTGTCTTTGTTTGCTCATTAAGACATTTGTCATTGACTGCTAAGAATATACTAGGTGTTGGGGAAACTGGTGAGCCAGACAGATGTGATTCTTGCCTCCTCAGGTGGGCGTGGTGTGGTGTGAGGAGCACGGAGGGCTGTGGGAACCTGGAGTGGGGCACCTTGCTCTGCTGAGGGGTTAGGGAAGGCCTCCCAGTGGAAGAAGCAGCTAAGAGACCAGAAGGGTGATTAGGATTCAGCCAGAAGGAGTTGTTGGGGGAGGTGAAGGGAGAACATTCCAGACCTGGACGCTAGTGAAAGCCTACAGATCGAGGGTATGGTGAATTGGCACCTTCTGGGGACTGGGAGTCAAAATGGTGGGATGTAGAGATTTTAAAGGAGTGAGTCTAGAGGGATGAGCCGTGAGAGGTGAGTAGGGGTAGCCACCTGGCAAGGAGATTGGGGCTTATACTGAGGGTTTTGTGGACTCATTAAATGTTTTAAGCAGGAGCATGATGCTGGACAGAATTCCAGTGTAACAAGGTCTCTAGGGCCTGCACGTGGCGGCAGCACGGAGAGCAGACGGGCAGGTTGGAGTGTGAGGGTGTGGGGGGAGGCCTGGAGACTTGCGGTGTCACAGCGACGCTAGCAGGAATGCAGCGGCTTTGCGTGGACTGGAAGGGTGTGCACACGTTTGGGGAGCCCCAGGAGGCGGGCCTGGCGAGGTTCGTGTCGCTGGCCCCTGTTTGGTCGTACACGGGCTGGATCAGGAGTGGAAAGGGAGTGAAGAGCTGTAGTGGTCAAGGCTAGTGCTCAGATCGGAGGCTTAGACATTTGAATGTGGAGCCCAGGGGGAGCAGTAGCTTTGAACGTGGGTGGGAGCTGGGTCTGTCACAGACCAGCCGAGTTCGAGGTGCCTGTGGGGTGTGCGCGTGGAGCTGTGTGCTGGGTGGTCTGATAAGTGGGTTCGGAGTGGAGACGGAAGTCATGGGGCCATGGCGTCACGCTGAGGGCCAGCAAATAACTGACAGGACGGTCACCCAGATGTTTGGAAGAGTTCCTTCACATCAGTGAGGAAGAGGCGACCTGGTAGAAAAAGGAGAAGTTATGAAGAGGTGTGCTTACGCGCCCAGCGAGCACAGGTCACCACGACAACGCGGGTTTATCCCACAGCGGCATTCTCTTTCGCGGCCTTCAACTGAGAAGAAGTTGAAGGTCTGGCAGTAGCAGGAGGACGCCGAGCAACAGGCTCTGACAGGCTGCCGGTGGGAGGGTGATTCGGGATGGGCACTTCCACCCGAGTGTGACTAGCGGAGGTGGTGACATGCACGCCATAGAGCCTAGTAACGTAGCAGAACTTGCAGAGCCGTCCTGGCACATGTGCTCCAGAATGTTCAAAGCACACCCGCCCAAATACGGAAGAACACTGGGGACGGTCAACAGAAAAGGATAGTGAGCAGGGTACTGTCCGGCCTCGAAGATGCCTGAGTTAGAGCTCAGTGTGTCACCGTGGTTACGTCTCCCTGTCCCAGAGGGAGGCTCCCGTCTGGCACCATTGGTATTAAACGTAAACGTCTATGCAAGGCAACGGTAGACTGGTGGGTTTTTGTATGAATCTGTTTCTTTTTAAGATTTTTACTTATTATTTGAGAAGAGCATGCGAGCGTGCATGTGCAGAGGGGGAGGGAGAGAAACAAGCAGACTCCGTGCTGAGCTTGCAGCCTGACACGGGGCTCGATCCCCGGACTCTGAGATCATGACCTGAGCTCAAATCAAGAGTTGGACACTCACCTGGCTGAGCCACCCTGGCGCCCTTCCCTGTGGGAATGTATTTCTAAAGAGGTGTATGAGAACGATGAATTTGAGATAGTGTTTACCTCTGAGGGAGGGTTTCCTTGGGAAGAAGCTGTTTTATATTTTATTTTTTAAGCTGGTTGGAGGACTTACAGGAGTTTTTAAAATACTTCTTTGTGGGGCAACCCTCTCGGGTCCCCTCCCTCTTCGGGAGATTTGTACCGTCGCTCCATAAACTTCGTTTTGCTGCCCACCAAAAAAACCCCAAACAGCAACAACAACAAAAACCCTCTTTGCATGTTTGAGCCGTTCAATAATTTCTTTAAAGGATCAACGGGCATCTAGTCGGCGTTCGGTAAGCATTGGTATCAGTGGTTGGTTCTTGGCTTCTGTGTTGGGATATTCTTTGCTTCTTCCTAAGTGTTTAGAAAGCAAAGGATAAACCTGTATGGGGTTTGGTGGCCCAAGTCCGTCTCACCCTCGAGCACTGAGATCAAGATTCTGTTCTTCATATTAATACCGCCTGCCTTCTGCCTGGTTTGGTGCCAACAGACAGTCCCCCACCCGCCGTCATGAAAATGCTAGAGGCACAACTCTGCCTCCTATTCCTGCCAGTGACCCAGGCATCCCTGCCTCTCTGTCCAGGCCCCCGTCCTTCGCATGGTGGAAGGCGACACCATCTATGATTATTGTTGGTACTCTCTGATGTCTTCAAGCGAGCCAGACACCTCCTAGTAAGTGATGGCCTTTGCCTGCCCTCTGCCTTCCCTTCCCTTCCCGTCCCCCTGCCTCAGTTTCAAGGGGACTCTCTACTGAGAGGGAGCTAGGGGCGGCCAGGGGTCTCTAGGGGAAGACAGCTTGGCATACCCTACAGGATGCAAGCAGGAGGGCCGGTCAGTTGGCTTCCTCCCCTTCCTTTGACAGCACCGGGACCTCAGTGTCCGTGTCTCTCTCAGCGTGGCCAGCAGCAGCCGGGAGAACCCCATTCACATCTGGGATGCATTCACTGGAGAGCTCCGGGCTTCCTTCCGGGCCTACAATCACCTGGTAGGGACCTCCCCGCCCAGGACTCATCCTGGCCCCGAGCTCCCTCCCTGGGGACTGCCGAGGCTCTGGTAGGCCTGTTTGCAGTGCTTTTCTGCCTCTAGGACGAGCTGACGGCTGCCCACTCGCTCTGTTTCTCCCCGGATGGCTCCCAGCTCTTCTGTGGCTTCAACAGGACCGTGCGCGTCTTTTCCACGGCCCGGCCTGGCCGTGATTGCGAGGTCCGAGCCACATTTGGTAAGCATCTGTGCCTCCCAGGGGGGAAGGAAGGAGAGGGCGCTGCCTCATCCAGAGGGGCCTCGTGTGAGCCAGGGGGCCAGCATGGCCCATCACCTTCGGGACAGCCCAGCGAGGCAGGCTGTACTCAGCAGGCAGAGGAGAAGACAGGTTTAGGGAGGGGGTGGAACTTTCCCAGGGTCAAGCTCCATGGTGAGGAGCTGCTGCACTCCTGAGCCCGGGCCCTGTTGGCTGTGTCCCTTCCACTCTCCAAAATCTTGGTCTCTCTAAAAATTGGAGGTGAAGCTGATTTCATTTTCCTATAAGCCTTCAGCTTCCCATCTCTCCAGGAAGACACGAATTTGAGAAGGAAAACAGTCTTGAGTACTTAGGTCCTTTGCGGGGATGGAAGGGTCTGGGGAGCCTCGGAGGTCTTTATCCTGCTGTGACCGATGGGATAGGGGAGGCCTTGATTCCCAGCTTATGGGACAGGAGACACAGATGCACCGCTGGTTAGCCCGTTCATGTCAGGTGTGCTTTCCCTCCGCCCGACTTCGTTCCTTCCCTTTCTAGCCAGAAAGCAGGGCCAGAGCGGCATCATCTCCTGCATAGCCTTCAGCCCAGTGCAGCCCCTCTACGCCTGCGGCTCGTACGGCCGTTCCCTGGGTCTGTACGCCTGTGACGATGGCTCCCCTCTTGCCTTGCTGGGAGGGCACCAAGGAGGTGTCACTCACCTCTGCTTTCACCCCGATGGCTACCGCTTCTTCTCAGGAGCCCGCAAGGTAGGGTCACGTCCTGAGATTCCAGAGACGGTGCACAGAAGGCAGCATGGAGATGTAGTCCCTGTTGTGTTGGGGGGCGGACGTGGGAAAAAATTAACCCAAGGGAAGGGAGCATCTGTAAACCTTGAGGGAAGCAGCGGTGTTTGGGGGTGGAGAGGGTGGGCGGGGGAGGGACGGGCTCCAGGCCCTCCTGCTCTGTCTCCAGGACGCGGAGCTGCTGTGCTGGGACCTCCGGCAGCCTGGTCATCCTGTGTGCTCCCTGAGTCGAGAGGTGACCACCAATCAGCGTATCTACTTCGACCTGGATCCGTGAGTGACCGGGTCCTTCCTGCCCAGGGTCCCAAAGCCCCGGGTGTGAGGGGCCCCTGCCCCAGGGCTGACGACTCCACGTCAACAAGCGCTCTCTTCCCCAGGACGGGCCAGTTCTTGGTGAGCGGCGGCACTAACGGGGCTGTGTCCGTGTGGGACACCAGCGGGGCTGGACAGGAGGGGAAGGCTGAGCCCGTGCTGAGTTTTCTGCCCCAGAAGGACTGCACCAACGGAGTGAGGTGATCTGTCACTTCCGTGGATCTTGGGGCTCAGGTTGGGGAGGGCGGGGAGGTGCTGACACGCCCTACCCGCCTCGTCTCTCCCTGCAGCCTGCACCCCAGCCTGCCGTTGCTGGCGACTGCCTCCGGTCAGCGTGTGTTTCCCGAGCCCACGGAGAGTGAGGACGAAGGGGAGCACGAGGTGGACATTCCCCTGCTTTCCATGCGCCACATCCACCTGGAATGTCAGCTGCAGCTCTGGTGGTGTGGGGGGGCCCCAGACGTGGGGATGGCGGATGCTCACCAGGGCAAGAAGGGACAGGGAGGGACCGAGGAAGGTGGGGGCGAGTTTACATAAAAAGGTTTTATACGGTGCTAGAGTCTTTGTGTCCTTTTTTTCGGGAAGCACATGATGGAGATGGGGCCGGGAGGGGTACCCGTGGGCTCGCTTGTCCAGTAGCGGTAGGGGCTGGCATATTGTTCCCCAAACCAGGGTTGAGAGGTGGGACTAGGCGGGAGCCAATAGGGCTGCTGAGCTTGGTGTGAAGTCAAGTGAGTGGGGGTGGGGCCTCATGCCATTGACTGGCGGGTTGCTAGGCAACTCGGTAAACTGAAGGGGGGAACCTGTTTGAAATCTCACTCCCAAGGTGGGGGCGGCAGGGGTCAGGGTGAGCGTGGCTGAGCAGGAGTGGCAGGCGCTGCGTGTCAGACTGCGGGGTGTGACTGCGTGAGACAGTGACAGACAAGACACCCGCTCGCTCGCGCTCCACACTAGTTCCCACCACCCCGCAGCAGGGACCATTACTCAGCTCTGGGGGAAGGGGAGCGGGAGCACCCGCCTCTCCTCCCCTGGACTCCCCCAGGAGGCAGGCGACTGAGTAGCCAGAGTCAAGGACACACACGAGAGAGTAAAGGTGCCGAGGAGCCACAGACGTCACATTCTGTATTCCCGCTAGATGCGGGACCAGGGCGGGAGCGGCTCAGCCGGCCGCTGTCACCGGTCCTGTGTCTCCATTTATCCGCTTGCTTTGGGGGTGGGGGGCGACTGTGTTATTTCAAGCAGTGGCTGCTCCCCACCCCCAACCTCGCCAAACACTGAGAAGGGGGCCCCCGAAGAGCCCGCGGGCAGGGGATCTGACGTGGGACCTCAGCATCAGAGCGAGGGGACTGGAGGCCTGCGACGGCGGAGCGGGGAGAGGAATGTCACCTCTGCCCAGAGGTGCTGAAAGCGAGGGTTCTTACACCCGAAAAGGCGAATTCTCCTCCCTTCCCCCAGGATAATTGGAAACAGCCCTTCCGGCTGATGTGGGTTTGGGGCTATAGGTACTCCCTTTCCTCTCCCCCAGCCCCGGTTCTCCCCGCCGCCAGGCAGCGAGGGCCCCAGTTTACCCCCTGAACTCTTGCCTCGCACCCAGTCCCAGGTAACGGGACAGGGCCCGGGAGGAGGAGTGCGGCGACCCGGGCCCGGTGTCCGCCTGTATCGCCCACACCCCGTGTGACCTTGGGCCAGTCTCGGCACCCCACCCCCACCCCGAGCCTCAGTTTCTTCATCCCTACAATGGGGGCCCTGTGGCTCTGCCCCCTGCTTCACACAGGTAGTCGTGACGACCAACTCAGCCCACTTTGTAAAGTGCGGAGCCTTCAAGGTTATTACTATTCTCTCCAGACCTGCCGGGAGCCGCGGCGGCGTTTTGGGCTGGGGTGGGGGGGCGGGGGGGACGCCATCTACACGAGGAGGACCCGCCGCTGCCTGACACCCCCACCACGCAGAACGCAAAGTTGCTGGCCTACCTCAGGGACCAATGTCCTTGCAGGAGGGATGGGAGGCGACATTCCGAAACAGACGTGGGGGTGGCAGAAGTGGGAACAACCGAGTAACGTGAATCACGTTGCACAAGAACGTGCAGTGTCTAAAAAGACCGGGGTCCAATAATGCCAAAGGGAAAGGAGTGCACGCGTGCATGTGTGTGCAGATGCTCCCGGATTACACGTGAGAGGCGGCTTCTGGGGCCACCTGGGGGGCTGGGAGTGCTACTCTGGCTGAGGGCTTGGAGCCCCCTGCTCTGCACACACCGCCGTGGACGCACGAGTTTCAGAAGCTGTGCGNGGTCACCGCAGGGGGCGAGCGACTTTGGGGGAGTTGGTGCCCCGCCCCCCAGGCCTTGGCGGGGTCATGGGGGCCCCCCGTTCTGGGCCGGGGGGCGTGCGAGTCGGGGCCCTGCTGCTGCTCGGCATTTTGGGGCTGGTGTCTGGGCTCAGCCTGGAGCCTGTCTACTGGAATTCGGCGAATAAGAGGTAAGTGGCCCCGGGCTGGGGAGACCCCACACCCTTCGGGCAGGGAATAGGGGCGCTTTGGGGATTGGGGGGGCTGGCTCTCGGACCTGGGAGGAGGCCGGAGGGAGGGGTGCTAGTGCTCTGATGCGAGCTGATGGGTAACGAGACAGAGGTGATCTTGGGAGCCAGACTCCTGGGTCGCAGACAGACAGAGCTGGATGTGGGTGACGACAACCATGTGTCGGGAGTTGGAAGGACCCCACAGGGGCAAAGATCCGAAAGTTCCTGGGTAGCCGCCGCAAGGGCGGTAGAGTGGTTTTTTGGGTTTGTGAGAGACTTGTGTCCTGTCGGGGGCTGGGCTTGGAGGGAGCCTGGTTAATGTCAGCTCTCGGGAGAGCCGCTGAGTAGGTGCCGCTGAGGGGAAGGGCAGGGTGCCTCCCTCCCCAGAAGGGACTCAGTGTAGACGAGGGAAGGGAAGGGGGCTCCGTGTGGGGGCTCTGGGGACAACTCACCCAAGGCTTCTGGACTGTGTCCACACCGTCTGTCCCCTAAGTCTTGCCCACAGCCAGAGGGTCAGCGAGCCCTTGGCGGATGGAGTTCCCAACCAGAAGATATTCCTGCCTTCCTGGCTTGGAGACTTTTTTTTTTTTTCCTGGAAGAAGGCTGGAGCCCCTTTTTTCTCTCTTGTATCTAGAGTCCTGAGGACTCCCTTGCCCCCTCCCCCATCTTTGCTGCAAACTCTTCCATCAGACCCTCTGTTCCCTGGCATGCTTGCTTTGCTCTGAAAAAAGGCCAGGGGTCACATGAAACTTCAAGTCACACTGGGTAGGACGGAACCTTTGGGAGGTCTTCCAGGTCCCTGGCCTCCATGCAGAGCCTGGTCCCCACTAGCAAAAGAGTTCTGTGTTTTGCAAACTTCCCGCTTCCCTGGGGAGGCTGTGTGAGGCCATGAGAAGGGGAAGGGGTGGGCTTTGGAGCCCACCCCATTCTAGGTCTTAGTCCTGGCTCTGCGGCTCTCAGCTGTGTGGCCTTGGGCACGCCACTTAACCTTTCTGAGTTTGTATTCTCAGTCCTTACACCTTTTATGAGGATTAGAGAGCTAAGGTGTTTGAACATATTACGTGCTTATTAAAGGAGAACTGGGATTATTGTCTGTCTTCTCTTGACTTCCCAGCCTCCCTCCCTGCTATGTCTCTTTGGGTATCATCTCAAATATCTTTTCCAGTCTGCTACCCACCAGCTCCCAGCTGCAGTTTGAATATCAGGTGCAGCCTGAGGATGTAAGTTAGGCTTATTCTGATAGGCTTGAGCAGAGGGAGGTAGGGTGTTCTGGGGGCTCCTTGGGATGTGGGGTGGGAGGGAGGGGGTCGCTTGGGAGTCTGGGAAGATACTGAGCAGCAGTCCCCCCGGGGACCCAGCTCTGAGACCCTGTCCCCATTCATGCACAGGGAGGGGCTGCAGTCACAGGCTGGTGGCTGCCTGGGCAGAGGGAGGCATGGGCTTGTGGAGGCTGTGGTTAGGAAAGTCAGTTCAGAGCAATAGGGCACTTTCCCTAGGAAGTCTGAGCCCCAGGGCAAGAGGGGTACTGAGCAGGGAGATGTCTGGGGCAGCTGGCCCCCAGACCCTGCTTCCCGTTAGTCTCATCGAGGGCCATTGCCAGACCAGGCATTTAACTCCTTGTCACATTGCCCAGCTAACTTGGGACACTGGTCCGGATTACCCTCCACACTCGGCACCCCCCCAACCCCCACCCCTCCTGTGCCCTGAAATCCCTCCAATTCAGTGGTGGCCTGGGGGAGGGGAGGCCTTGCCCCCATGGTTGACTGCCGTGCAACAGTGAAATCACCTGGGATGGGTGGGCTGTGTGGTTCCAGAGAGGCCAGCTCCTTGGTAACTGGCATCCTGTTGCCATGGCAACAGGGCTAGTGATGGAGCAAGAGATGGCAGTGTGCTGTGCGTGTGGTGAGGGCGGGCTGGAGAGTGCATTTGGGCCCACCAAGGGGCCGGAGACCTCTGAGCCTGGCTTCCTGCTGCTTCCCAGTCCATAGTGCCTGCCCTGTCAGAACAGACTTTCCACCCAGACGAAGCCTGTCCTGCAGGGATGTGGGGTGAGGGAGGCAAAGCTCCAGGGGGCCAGACCTCTGACACCTCTCCTTGTCCACCTCACCCTCCTCTTGACAGGTTCCAGGCAGAGGGTGGTTACGTGCTGTACCCTCAGATCGGGGACCGGCTAGACCTGCTCTGCCCTCGGGCCCGGCCTCCTGGCCCCCACTCCTCTCCTAATTATGAGTTCTACAAGCTGTACCTGGTCGGGGGTGCCCAGGGCCGGCGCTGTGAGGCACCCCCTGCCCCAAACCTGCTCCTCACTTGTGACCGGCCAGACCTGGACCTCCGTTTCACCATCAAGTTCCAGGAGTATAGCCCTAACCTCTGGGGCCATGAGTTCCGCTCGCACCACGATTACTACATAATTGGTACTGCTGGGCAGAGGGCAGGGTCCAGGGGGAGGTGCCCCCAAGACTGAGGGCAGAGGAGGAGCCCAGAGAGACCCCTGATCCCGCCCCCCACCGCCGGCTGCCCTGGGAGATGTCAGGGCCTGGGAACGGGGACGGAATAGGGGCTAGGCTCTGGACTGCCAACCTCTCTCTTTGGCTCTTCTCTCTCAGCCACGTCAGATGGGACCCGGGAAGGCCTGGAGAGTTTGCAGGGAGGCGTGTGCCTCACGAGAGGCATGAAGGTGCTTCTGCGAGTGGGACAAAGTGAGTGGGGGCTGGCGCACAGCCGGGAGCTGAGGGAGGGTGGGGTAGTCCCATATTGGTCAGGGGGCTGCCGTCTCAGCCCCTCTCTCTTGGGTCTTCCCCATCTCCAGGTCCCCGAGGAGGGGCTGCCCCCAGAAAGCCTGTGTCTGAAATGCCCATGGAGAGAGACCGGGGGGCAGCCCACAGCCTGGAGCCTGGGAAGGAGAACACGCCAGGTAGGAACCAGGGGTCCAGCCTCCTGCCTTCCCCCCGCCTCCTCTGCTCTCGGACCCCAGCTGCCCTGCCTTCACCCTCTCCCTCTGCCTTCCGTGTTGGGGGGGGGTGATACAGGAAAGAGAAGAGAGGATGGGAGGCTGGGAGGGGAGTGAAAGCCAAATGAGGAAAAGACTCAATTAGAACTAATTAGCCAATTCAATCAGAGCTGTCAGAGAAGTGGGGAAGACTACTTGGCACCGAGCTGAAGGGCTGGACACACCTGGATTCTGAGTGGGATTCGGGAGGAAGGGGAGGTGGGGTCCCCAGGGGGCTTGGGCACTGCTGGGGAAGCCCATGGGGACCCCCAAGGCTGGGTGTCCAGATGCCCAAGTGGCTCCTTCAGCCCCCCCCTCTTTCCTCCTTCACCCCTTCCCTGCCAGGTGACCCCACCAGCAATGCAACCTCCCGGGGTGCTGAAGGCCCCCTGCCCCCTCCCAGCATGCCCGCGGTGGCTGGGGCAGCGGGGGGGCTGGCGCTGCTCTTGCTGGGCGTGGCCGGGGCTGGGGGTGCCATGTGTTGGCGGAGACGGCGGGCCAAGCCTTCGGAGAGTCGCCACCCTGGTCCTGGCTCCTTCGGGAGGGGAGGGTCTCTGGGCCTGGGAGGTGGAAGCGGGATGGGGCCTCGGGAGGCTGAGCCTGGGGAGCTAGGGATAGCTCTGCGGGGGGGTGGGGCTGCAGACCCCCCCTTCTGTCCCCACTATGAGAAGGTGAGTGGTGACTATGGGCATCCTGTGTATATCGTGCAGGATGGGCCCCCCCAGAGCCCTCCCAACATCTACTACAAGGTATGAGGGCTTCTCTTACTTGGCTCTCCCGGATCCAGCCCTTCTCGGGGGTGCGCTTCCAGCTTAAGTCACAGTTGGAGGGACACCTCTAGCATCCCCTCGGCCCCTTCACCCCACGAGCTCCCGTGCCCCTGCTGTTGTGGACCCCTTCCCCACGTTTAGGATTCCTGAAGACTCCTGCCCTCGGTTGGCCGCGTGCGGCCCCGCAGAGACTCAGCCTCCTCTTCTGCCCATGCCGGCCATGCCCCAGCCGGCCTTGTGCCCCCCACACACCCGGAGCTAGGGGCGGGGACAGTCTGTCTTTTGGTCGGCACCTCTTCCTTTCTGCCTCTCACTGTTTTTCTCTTCTTTTCTCTTCTCTCTCGTATTCTCTCTCTCTTTCTCTCCTGTCTCTAGGTCTGTTCCTCTTCCCTAGCATCCCCCTCCCTGCGTCTCCTCTTACCCTCTCGGCTTCCTCTCCTCGGCCTCTCCCATCTCCCGGGTGGGGGGACGCAAGCACTCCCCCCTCAGCTCCCTCTTCTGACCTCTCTTACCCACCGTTCCCCTCAGTCTGCCAAAAATGGGGGCCTTGATGGGGAAGGCTCGGGCCCTCCACCCCAGCTCCGGGCGCAGGCAGCGGGGCCTCCTTCTCTGCCCTGCCCCGGGCCTGGACATTCTCGCTCCGGCCCACCTGGGGTGGTTGGGTCGCGCCAGCTGCCGTGAGAAGAAGTGTCCTGTTTTGTCAGTGGCCACTAGCAAGATCCCACCCGGTCGGGACACGCATGTGGATTTGGTCTGATGCGAAACGGGCCGCTTGGGACAGGAAGTGACTTGCTCCAGACAAGAAGTGCCCGGGGCCGGTGGAAGCGCCCGGCCGAGGGGCAGGAACGGAGCAGCAGGAACTGGAAGTGCCTTCATCCAGGACAGGAAGTAGCGCTTCTGAAATAGGAAGTGGTCTGGCTGGAACTCCAAGTGGCTTAGTCTTGGGGGGCGGGGGTGGGGGCGGCGGCCGGTTCTTACTCTGTGGAGAAGTTGGGGGGGCAGGAAGAACTTCCTGTTTCAGGAGGAAGCTGGAACGGACTGACTGTTCGAAGACAGGGTGGACTGAGGAGGATTTTCCTAGTCTTCAGTGGCACTTCCCGGGACCTCCCTTCCCCGTTCCCTGTGCTGCTTTTAGGACAGCTAAGGTGACTGCCAGTCAGCTGTGGCAGGCCCAGTTTGTCTTGTTCTTCTTCCCTCTCCCCACCCCAGTATAATCTCTGTTAATCAACAGGACTATCCCAAGAACCCACGTGTTGTCCCCAGTAACCCAGAGGGCTGTCTTGTTCGTCACATCGTCCACTTCCTCGTCCCTTCAGACTCGACACAGCTCCCTTCTTAGTGACCAAAATGGTGGCCTACTGACTGGTCTAGCGGACGGTGGTACTTAGCCGCTGCCGCTGTTCCCATAGCGACCAGCTTGTACCTCTGCCTGCCCCGTAGTGCAGTGCGCAAATTGGGTGTTGCCTTCTTTTCCTCCCAGCTCAGTTTCGTTAGATCAGAGCTGCCCTTGGGCACCACGTCGGCCACCTCCATCACCAGCCAAGATGGTTACTTTGTCCACCAGAGGTCAAGTCATCTCTCTGGTGCTGTAGTTCCCAGCTCCTTCCTGATTTTTCTAATCGCTCCTTCCAGAGAACAGGAAGTTGATATTGCCATGGGGGAGGTGGCGGGGTATGGCCGTCACCTCAATAGTTTTACTGTAAAAGGGAAATTTGAACAACAAAAACCAAAAAAAATAAAAATAAAAAACTTCAAAAGTTGACAAGAAGGCTGGAGAATGACTGGGCATGAGTTGGGACAGAGGTTGGATCACATGGAGCCAAGGGGGAGGGGAGGGAGCCGGTTGGGTTGGAGGGCTGAGGGGGGCAGTACGGGGTGGGGAAGGGTTACTGGGCTGGGGGACAAGTCCGAGGAGGGCAGCCGCCTCCAGGGGAGGGAGAGAGGAACCCAGGCCAGAGCGGGGGTTGCCAGTGCATCCAACGGGGATGTTGGTGAACCCTCGTTCACACGTGTCTGTTGCTACACCAAAGCACCAGAGACATGGCAAGTCGCAGTCAGAATCAGTGGAAGAAACATGTTCACGGGCTCAGTCTACTCCCTACCACCCCTGCCCAAGGCACCTCTGACTCGGGGAGTTTTGCTGTTGGAGACCAGTGTGGGGAGAAGTGGTGTGATTGCCCAGAAGACTCAGGCTCGGCCCATGGCTCCCTGTGTGCCCATAACGCAGGCTCTTCCCTAAAAAACCCTGGGTGCCCAGCCCCCTAGACTCAGCCCCATTCTCCAACCACAAAAGCAACTGTCAGGAGCACCGCAGGAGCCTGTCGGCAGGGGTCACAACCTCTGCCCTGCCAGCCCCTCCCCTGACTTCAGGTCCCCTCCCGCTGTCTCCCATCTGCCTGGAGGTCAAGGGGTCCTCCTGCCCCACTCTGTCCAATGGGACCCCTGCCCCTCCCCCTGTCTCAGCAAGATGCCCGGGTCCTGAGAGGTGCGGGAGCTCTAGGAGGGGAGCTGCCAACTGAGGCCAGGTGCTGGACTGTCTGGAATTTACTCCTGTCCTTCCGAGCCCACACTGAGGCAGCCGGAGGTGGGGAGGCTTGAGGGGGGTGGAAGGGCTGGTCCCTGCCCCTTAGTGGGGGTTGGTTGTCATAGCAACATCCCCTTCTCCACACAATGGGAAGCCCCCCTCAGCCTCCCGCGTGGATGGAGCCGACAGCCCCATCGCTGGCTATCAGCCTCAGGGACTTGGCAACCGTCACTATGGCAACCCAGAGCCCAGCAACAGGGCCCAGTGAGAAAGGGAGGGGTCCAAGACTGGGGCAGGGCTGTGTGTGTGAGGGGGCAAGGGAGCGAGGGGGAACCACCCCCGTGCCCAACAGACATCTAGAGGCACAGGTGGAGGGACAAGAGGGAAGAGAAGTGGGGATCGTCTCGGTGACAAACACCTCGCCAGAGCAGCCAAGACATCATAACACGCTGAGAGACAGGAAGACACCTGGGGACAGAGGCACAGCTGGGGAGAGGAACAGCACATTCTGCACAACATCCCGGGACACACCCCCTCGAACGCTGGCATCTCGGACTCTCCCCCCTCCGCACGCACAGTGACAACACAGGACTTGCAGCCTGCCACATGGGTAGCTCTCGAGCTGTTCGAAAGCACTGGTGACTTCCACACAGAGCCACACATGTCATCCTATTCCCTTTCTGGGTCCAAACACGCCCCCATGCTCTCCAGGTAACTGTACGTGGAAGGCATTCATTTTGTTGTTGTCGTTTGCTTATTCGCTCAACATGCTATGAAGTGTCTACTTTGTTCCAGGCACTGCTTCGGGCCCTAGGAAGACAGAGTAAATGCAGCCAAGTCCCTGCTTTCCCCAAGCCCACGTTTGGGTGGGGGACACCCTAATAACATTTCTGGCAGTGACGGGAGATATAAAGAAAACGGAGTCACAGGATGAAGAGGAGGGAGACTAACAGGGAGATGCTTTAGGTCAGGAGGTCAGGAAGGTCCCGCTGAAGAGGTGACCTTTGATTCTGACCGTGGGTGATGTGGAGGAAGGCGTGCTCTCTGGGAAGGGCACACCCCACAGAAGGGACAAGTGAGATCTCGGCATGTTTGGGGAAAGCGAGAAGGACCTCACAACCTTGTGTTGTGATGTGTCCTGTCCCCAGGTGTGTCCTGTCCTTCCGCAGCCTCGGCCTGGAGGGGACCTAGTCACACAGGGTCTAGAATCCACATTTAGGAAGTTGGTCTATCTCGGTATTCCTTTTCCCCCCTTTGGGTGCTGTGCGTGAGTTGTGTTTTCCTCAACTACATTCTAAGTGCTGGGAGGGTGAGGAAGATGCTCTGAGCTTTGTGGGGGCCATGGTACAGCTGCTCGTAAGGGGTCTAGAGCGGGCAGGCAGAGAGGAAGTCAGGGAACCCAGAGACCTGCGGTAAAGCCAAAGCTGCCCGCCCATCCCGAACAGCAGAGGCTGTCCTGGGGGCTGTGCTGCAGACAGAGGCTCGAACCTTGCAGGACACGAATTAGGTGGAGGCGTGTGTGTGTGTGTGTGTGTGTGCGCGCGCGCGCGCGCGCGTGCTGTGTGGGGAATCGCGACCAGGGGGTACCCCCTTCCCCGAGGGAAAGTTTCAAGATCTGCAGGCAGGCTGCGAGAAATGCCGCAGGGTGGTCTGGAGGCAGGGGGTTGGCTGGGATAGGCTCCGAGAGTTGGGGGCAGCATGGAAAGGAGCAAACGCGGGGCAGGAGGAGGAGAGCCGTCTGAAGAGGTAGCAGGGAAGGCGGAGTCCTGAAGGGGGTTCTCAGGGGGCCAGGCCCAGGGACCCCCTGGTTCCCATGGGGTACTGAAACATTTGGGGTCCTGGTTCTCCCTCTTCCCTAGAAGCTGGGGCACCAGCTCCCTCCAACTCCAGGGCACCGCTGCTGGTGGTGGCAGTGAGACTGAGCAGCCTCGGGGGGCGGCAGCTGGTGAGTGGGGAGGAATCTGTGTGCTCAGCAAACAGCAGCCTCAGTGCCCGGTGGCTGCCTCCTCCCTCATCAATCAGCCCCAGCCAAATGTCCTTGGATTCCCACCACCCCAAGGGGACTGGGGCTGGGCCAGGGTCCCCAGGAGAGTGAGATGGGGATGGGTGGGAGGAGGTGGGGGGTGGCTTGGCTTCCCATCTCTTGGACTCTGTTCCTTCTCTTCTCTCCTGGAAGCTCTCAGCTCCTCGTGTCATGGAACGGCTCTCTCCTGGCCCCGACCATTTGTGAGGGCATCAGCTACAAATCACCTGCGGGGGTCTGCTGGGGGAGCAGGGGGGAAGAGGGATGAGTCAGGGCTGAAGAAGAATGTATTCTGGTTCTCACGGGACCTGCCCAGGGCACGGTCAGCAGGAGGCTGCTGGCAGAGGCCCTGTCCCCCCCAGCTGCCCTCTCCATCCCTGACGGATGTTCCGGACAACAGGCTGAGACCCCGACTCCCTGAATGTCCTCTCTTCCCACCTTCTCCCGGCCCCCAGCCCTCCCTCTCTGCTTCCCGCCAAGATCCAGAGGTCCAGCCTCCAGCTCACCCCAGATCTGCTGCTCCCCACTGGGGACTGAGGCCTCTAGACCTTAGCCTCCGGCTCACTCTCCCCCTCCTCAGCCCTTGCTCCCCTCAGGGACCCAGGCGTCCTGCCCACTCCCTTCACCATAACAACCATTCTTTGGGAGTTGCTTAAGACTTTAATATCATTTCATAGTCAGCTAGTTAGAGAAGGTTGGGGGCACAAAGAGACTGGGGTGGGCAAAAGACGGCCAAGGTAGGGGGGAAGCAAGGGAAGAGTCCCCCTCTCTCCGTGGAGATGGCTCTGAGACATCAAATATTGACAGTGAGAGAACAGAACTTATTAAATCTGGGACAGGGGTGTGTGTGGGGAGCTGTGGGAATGGCCGGATGCCTGGGTTCTGAGGGGAATGAGGGTCTGGGAGGAGGGAAAGGCTTGAGGCTGGGGGATGCAGTAAGGGTAAGGGTCTCGCGGGTACAACTCTTCTGTCCCTTTCCTTTGGCGGGTATTGCGTCTTGGTGGCCTGGCTGTTGCTCAGCTGGGCCCGGAGCCCCTGGGGACAAGCCCCAGTGGCAGCTGTGGTTGGTTCCCCTTCAGCCCTTCCCCCTACCTCCACCTCTGTTGACGAGCTTCAGCACGTTTAATCGGATTGAGCAGTAATTAGCAAAGCGAGATGTTTGATTACCTATTTAGCATAATGTAGGGGGCTGGGATCCCTAGGCATAGCCAAGGTTGGGGGGGCAGTCAGAAGAGAAATGGGGTCTACACAACGTTCCTTTCCTGTGGGAGCCATGAGCCCTGCCTCCCCTCGAATCTGCACTCCTTTGGGACTTTTCCCTGGGGGATCGGACGGATCGCGTCACCTGTCTGCCACCCACGGCCTATTTGGTTAGCGGATCACCCACTTAGCCCTGCTTGCTGTGCAGCTAGCTGGTTTGGGGCGTGGCAGGACCCCTCACAACTTCAACCCTTGTCTTCAGCAATAGGATTTTGGCCTGGGTGTCCCAAATCAGAGCCCAGAGGCCAACCTTAAGGATAACGGGGCGGGGGGTGGGTGGGGGTTCTGGAGGTCGGGGAATGTCAATACTGAAAATCAGGACAGGTGGGATGGTGAGGTCAGGGTTGGGTGTGGATGAACCCAGGGCCCTTCAGGAGTACCCGAGACAGCCGAGCCTTGTAGTGCCACACTGCCATAATGACACCCGTCAGGTGTGAACACCGACCAGAAAAGGGGGAACTGAGGTTCCAGCTCCTCCCCCTCCTCATCCAGGAAAGAAAATGTCATCAATTTAGCTCCTCATGGAAATGTAATCAGTGGGCTCACTGCTGGCTTTGTCTTAATTAGGCACTATTGATGGAAGCAGGGAGGGTGCCTTCCCATCCCCCTGACTTGGCTTCCTCGCTCCAGCTTCTCCCGCCACAGGTAGAGCCCAGGGTTCCAGGCGCCCCCTCTGCGGCCCCGGGCCCACAGCGCCCCCTAGCCCCAGCTGAGGTCTGCCCCCCACCTCTCACGCCCCCTCTCCTCTCGCTTCCCCAGGATTCAGCCTTTGTTCTCACGGAGAGCCGAGCCCCTCCCCGGCCCGGTCACCTTCCCCAGGGAGTCCCCGCCTCCCGTTCCCCCCAAAACGGGCGACGCTTCCCAGAGCCAATCCCCAGGTTCCAAAAATTCCAGTTCCGTTCTTCCCTGCCCTCCCCTGCCCCGCGCGGCCCGGCGCTCCTAGACCCCGGTCCGAGCGCAGACAAGGGAAAACGAGCGGGAGGGCAGGGGTGCTCCAGCCCCGGTTTTTCCCCCGGACCCAGCTGCAGCCACGGCTGCCTCGAAATCCTGGAGCGCCTTCCAGAGCGCCGACCAGCCCCGCAGGCGGGACGCCGGGCGCCACCTGCCGGCCGCGTGCGGGAGCGAGCCCGCAGACTGGGGCGCGGGGTCGGACGCGGGGGCTCCCCCGACCCTTTCGGTGTCCCACGGGAGGGCAGCTCGTGGTCTCAGCCCCAGCCCTTCCAGCCCGTCCTCGAACCAGACCCGGCCCCCCTCCAGCCTGCCGGACTCGGTGGCCGGTTCCGGCCCGCCGGCCCCTCTGGCTGCGAGTCCCCCGGGGCGCACGCGGCCCTAGTCGGGCGGCAGAGCGGCCGGGCGGCGGAGCGGGGCTGCCCTGCGCCTGCGCCTTGGAGGCCGGGCTCNGGCATTTAACTCCTTGTCACATTGCCCAGCTAACTTGGGACACTGGTCCGGATTACCCTCCACACTCGGCACCCCCCCAACCCCCACCCCTCCTGTGCCCTGAAATCCCTCCAATTCAGTGGTGGCCTGGGGGAGGGGAGGCCTTGCCCCCATGGTTGACTGCCGTGCAACAGTGAAATCACCTGGGATGGGTGGGCTGTGTGGTTCCAGAGAGGCCAGCTCCTTGGTAACTGGCATCCTGTTGCCATGGCAACAGGGCTAGTGATGGAGCAAGAGATGGCAGTGTGCTGTGCGTGTGGTGAGGGCGGGCTGGAGAGTGCATTTGGGCCCACCAAGGGGCCGGAGACCTCTGAGCCTGGCTTCCTGCTGCTTCCCAGTCCATAGTGCCTGCCCTGTCAGAACAGACTTTCCACCCAGACGAAGCCTGTCCTGCAGGGATGTGGGGTGAGGGAGGCAAAGCTCCAGGGGGCCNGACCTCTGACACCTCTCCTTGTCCACCTCACCCTCCTCTTGACAGGTTCCAGGCAGAGGGTGGTTACGTGCTGTACCCTCAGATCGGGGACCGGCTAGACCTGCTCTGCCCTCGGGCCCGGCCTCCTGGCCCCCACTCCTCTCCTAATTATGAGTTCTACAAGCTGTACCTGGTCGGGGGTGCCCAGGGCCGGCGCTGTGAGGCACCCCCTGCCCCAAACCTGCTCCTCACTTGTGACCGGCCAGACCTGGACCTCCGTTTCACCATCAAGTTCCAGGAGTATAGCCCTAACCTCTGGGGCCATGAGTTCCGCTCGCACCACGATTACTACATAATTGGTACTGCTGGGCAGAGGGCAGGGTCCAGGGGGAGGTGCCCCCAAGACTGAGGGCAGAGGAGGAGCCCAGAGAGACCCCTGATCCCGCCCCCCACCGCCGGCTGCCCTGGGAGATGTCAGGGCCTGGGAACGGGGACGGAATAGGGGCTAGGCTCTGGACTGCCAACCTCTCTCTTTGGCTCTTCTCTCTCAGCCACGTCAGATGGGACCCGGGAAGGCCTGGAGAGTTTGCAGGGAGGCGTGTGCCTCACGAGAGGCATGAAGGTGCTTCTGCGAGTGGGACAAAGTGAGTGGGGGCTGGCGCACAGCCGGGAGCTGAGGGAGGGTGGGGTAGTCCCATATTGGTCAGGGGGCTGCCGTCTCAGCCCCTCTCTCTTGGGTCTTCCCCATCTCCAGGTCCCCGAGGAGGGGCTGCCCCCAGAAAGCCTGTGTCTGAAATGCCCATGGAGAGAGACCGGGGGGCAGCCCACAGCCTGGAGCCTGGGAAGGAGAACACGCCAGGTAGGAACCAGGGGTCCAGCCTCCTGCCTTCCCCCCGCCTCCTCTGCTCTCGGACCCCAGCTGCCCTGCCTTCACCCTCTCCCTCTGCCTTCCGTGTTGGGGGGGGGTGATACAGGAAAGAGAAGAGAGGATGGGAGGCTGGGAGGGGAGTGAAAGCCAAATGAGGAAAAGACTCAATTAGAACTAATTAGCCAATTCAATCAGAGCTGTCAGAGAAGTGGGGAAGACTACTTGGCACCGAGCTGAAGGGCTGGACACACCTGGATTCTGAGTGGGATTCGGGAGGAAGGGGAGGTGGGGTCCCCAGGGGGCTTGGGCACTGCTGGGGAAGCCCATGGGGACCCCCAAGGCTGGGTGTCCAGATGCCCAAGTGGCTCCTTCAGCCCCCCCCTCTTTCCTCCTTCACCCCTTCCCTGCCAGGTGACCCCACCAGCAATGCAACCTCTCGGGGTGCTGAAGGCCCCCTGCCCCCTCCCAGCATGCCCGCGGTGGCTGGGGCAGCGGGGGGGCTGGCGCTGCTCTTGCTGGGCGTGGCCGGGGCTGGGGGTGCCATGTGTTGGCGGAGACGGCGGGCCAAGCCTTCGGAGAGTCGCCACCCTGGTCCTGGCTCCTTCGGGAGGGGAGGGTCTCTGGGCCTGGGAGGTGGAAGCGGGATGGGGCCTCGGGAGGCTGAGCCTGGGGAGCTAGGGATAGCTCTGCGGGGGGGTGGGGCTGCAGACCCCCCCTTCTGTCCCCACTATGAGAAGGTGAGTGGTGACTATGGGCATCCTGTGTATATCGTGCAGGATGGGCCCCCCCAGAGCCCTCCCAACATCTACTACAAGGTATGAGGGCTTCTCTTACTTGGCTCTCCCGGATCCAGCCCTTCTCGGGGGTGCGCTTCCAGCTTAAGTCACAGTTGGAGGGACACCTCTAGCATCCCCTCGGCCCCTTCACCCCACGAGCTCCCGTGCCCCTGCTGTTGTGGACCCCTTCCCCACGTTTAGGATTCCTGAAGACTCCTGCCCTCGGTTGGCCGCGTGCGGCCCCGCAGAGACTCAGCCTCCTCTTCTGCCCATGCCGGCCATGCCCCAGCCGGCCTTGTGCCCCCCACACACCCGGAGCTAGGGGCGGGGACAGTCTGTCTTTTGGTCGGCACCTCTTCCTTTCTGCCTCTCACTGTTTTTCTCTTCTTTTCTCTTCTCTCTCGTATTCTCTCTCTCTTTCTCTCCTGTCTCTAGGTCTGTTCCTCTTCCCTAGCATCCCCCTCCCTGCGTCTCCTCTTACCCTCTCGGCTTCCTCTCCTCGGCCTCTCCCATCTCCCGGGTGGGGGGACGCAAGCACTCCCCCCTCAGCTCCCTCTTCTGACCTCTCTTACCCACCGTTCCCCTCAGTCTGCCAAAAATGGGGGCCTTGATGGGGAAGGCTCGGGCCCTCCACCCCAGCTCCGGGCGCAGGCAGCGGGGCCTCCTTCTCTGCCCTGCCCCGGGCCTGGACATTCTCGCTCCGGCCCACCTGGGGTGGTTGGGTCGCGCCAGCTGCCGTGAGAAGAAGTGTCCTGTTTTGTCAGTGGCCACTAGCAAGATCCCACCCGGTCGGGACACGCATGTGGATTTGGTCTGATGCGAAACGGGCCGCTTGGGACAGGAAGTGACTTGCTCCAGACAAGAAGTGCCCGGGGCCGGTGGAAGCGCCCGGCCGAGGGGCAGGAACGGAGCAGCAGGAACTGGAAGTGCCTTCATCCAGGACAGGAAGTAGCGCTTCTGAAATAGGAAGTGGTCTGGCTGGAACTCCAAGTGGCTTAGTCTTGGGGGGCGGGGGTGGGGGCGGCGGCCGGTTCTTACTCTGTGGAGAAGTTGGGGGGGCAGGAAGAACTTCCTGTTTCAGGAGGAAGCTGGAACGGACTGACTGTTCGAAGACAGGGTGGACTGAGGAGGATTTTCCTAGTCTTCAGTGGCACTTCCCGGGACCTCCCTTCCCCGTTCCCTGTGCTGCTTTTAGGACAGCTAAGGTGACTGCCAGTCAGCTGTGGCAGGCCCAGTTTGTCTTGTTCTTCTTCCCTCTCCCCACCCCAGTATAATCTCTGTTAATCAACAGGACTATCCCAAGAACCCACGTGTTGTCCCCAGTAACCCAGAGGGCTGTCTTGTTCGTCACATCGTCCACTTCCTCGTCCCTTCAGACTCGACACAGCTCCCTTCTTAGTGACCAAAATGGTGGCCTACTGACTGGTCTAGCGGACGGTGGTACTTAGCCGCTGCCGCTGTTCCCATAGCGACCAGCTTGTACCTCTGCCTGCCCCGTAGTGCAGTGCGCAAATTGGGTGTTGCCTTCTTTTCCTCCCAGCTCAGTTTCGTTAGATCAGAGCTGCCCTTGGGCACCACGTCGGCCACCTCCATCACCAGCCAAGATGGTTACTTTGTCCACCAGAGGTCAAGTCATCTCTCTGGTGCTGTAGTTCCCAGCTCCTTCCTGATTTTTCTAATCGCTCCTTCCAGAGAACAGGAAGTTGATATTGCCATGGGGGAGGTGGCGGGGTATGGCCGTCACCTCAATAGTTTTACTGTAAAAGGGAAATTTGAACAACAAAAACCAAAAAAAATAAAAATAAAAAACTTCAAAAGTTGACAAGAAGGCTGGAGAATGACTGGGCATGAGTTGGGACAGAGGTTGGATCACATGGAGCCAAGGGGGAGGGGAGGGAGCCGGTTGGGTTGGAGGGCTGAGGGGGGCAGTACGGGGTGGGGAAGGGTTACTGGGCTGGGGGACAAGTCCGAGGAGGGCAGCCGCCTCCAGGGGAGGGAGAGAGGAACCCAGGCCAGAGCGGGGGTTGCCAGTGCATCCAACGGGGATGTTGGTGAACCCTCGTTCACACGTGTCTGTTGCTACACCAAAGCACCAGAGACATGGCAAGTCGCAGTCAGAATCAGTGGAAGAAACATGTTCACGGGCTCAGTCTACTCCCTACCACCCCTGCCCAAGGCACCTCTGACTCGGGGAGTTTTGCTGTTGGAGACCAGTGTGGGGAGAAGTGGTGTGATTGCCCAGAAGACTCAGGCTCGGCCCATGGCTCCCTGTGTGCCCATAACGCAGGCTCTTCCCTAAAAAACCCTGGGTGCCCAGCCCCCTAGACTCAGCCCCATTCTCCAACCACAAAAGCAACTGTCAGGAGCACCGCAGGAGCCTGTCGGCAGGGGTCACAACCTCTGCCCTGCCAGCCCCTCCCCTGACTTCAGGTCCCCTCCCGCTGTCTCCCATCTGCCTGGAGGTCAAGGGGTCCTCCTGCCCCACTCTGTCCAATGGGACCCCTGCCCCTCCCCCTGTCTCAGCAAGATGCCCGGGTCCTGAGAGGTGCGGGAGCTCTAGGAGGGGAGCTGCCAACTGAGGCCAGGTGCTGGACTGTCTGGAATTTACTCCTGTCCTTCCGAGCCCACACTGAGGCAGCCGGAGGTGGGGAGGCTTGAGGGGGGTGGAAGGGCTGGTCCCTGCCCCTTAGTGGGGGTTGGTTGTCATAGCAACATCCCCTTCTCCACACAATGGGAAGCCCCCCTCAGCCTCCCGCGTGGATGGAGCCGACAGCCCCATCGCTGGCTATCAGCCTCAGGGACTTGGCAACCGTCACTATGGCAACCCAGAGCCCAGCAACAGGGCCCAGTGAGAAAGGGAGGGGTCCAAGACTGGGGCAGGGCTGTGTGTGTGAGGGGGCAAGGGAGCGAGGGGGAACCACCCCCGTGCCCAACAGACATCTAGAGGCACAGGTGGAGGGACAAGAGGGAAGAGAAGTGGGGATCGTCTCGGTGACAAACACCTCGCCAGAGCAGCCAAGACATCATAACACGCTGAGAGACAGGAAGACACCTGGGGACAGAGGCACAGCTGGGGAGAGGAACAGCACATTCTGCACAACATCCCGGGACACACCCCCTCGAACGCTGGCATCTCGGACTCTCCCCCCTCCGCACGCACAGTGACAACACAGGACTTGCAGCCTGCCACATGGGTAGCTCTCGAGCTGTTCGAAAGCACTGGTGACTTCCACACAGAGCCACACATGTCATCCTATTCCCTTTCTGGGTCCAAACACGCCCCCATGCTCTCCAGGTAACTGTACGTGGAAGGCATTCATTTTGTTGTTGTCGTTTGCTTATTCGCTCAACATGCTATGAAGTGTCTACTTTGTTCCAGGCACTGCTTCGGGCCCTAGGAAGACAGAGTAAATGCAGCCAAGTCCCTGCTTTCCCCAAGCCCACGTTTGGGTGGGGGACACCCTAATAACATTTCTGGCAGTGACGGGAGATATAAAGAAAACGGAGTCACAGGATGAAGAGGAGGGAGACTAACAGGGAGATGCTTTAGGTCAGGAGGTCAGGAAGGTCCCGCTGAAGAGGTGACCTTTGATTCTGACCGTGGGTGATGTGGAGGAAGGCGTGCTCTCTGGGAAGGGCACACCCCACAGAAGGGACAAGTGAGATCTCGGCATGTTTGGGGAAAGCGAGAAGGACCTCACAACCTTGTGTTGTGATGTGTCCTGTCCCCAGGTGTGTCCTGTCCTTCCGCAGCCTCGGCCTGGAGGGGACCTAGTCACACAGGGTCTAGAATCCACATTTAGGAAGTTGGTCTATCTCGGTATTCCTTTTCCCCCCTTTGGGTGCTGTGCGTGAGTTGTGTTTTCCTCAACTACATTCTAAGTGCTGGGAGGGTGAGGAAGATGCTCTGAGCTTTGTGGGGGCCATGGTACAGCTGCTCGTAAGGGGTCTAGAGCGGGCAGGCAGAGAGGAAGTCAGGGAACCCAGAGACCTGCGGTAAAGCCAAAGCTGCCCGCCCATCCCGAACAGCAGAGGCTGTCCTGGGGGCTGTGCTGCAGACAGAGGCTCGAACCTTGCAGGACACGAATTAGGTGGAGGCGTGTGTGTGTGTGTGTGTGTGTGTGTGTGTGCGCGCGCGCGCGCGTGCTGTGTGGGGAATCGCGACCAGGGGGTACCCCCTTCCCCGAGGGAAAGTTTCAAGATCTGCAGGCAGGCTGCGAGAAATGCCGCAGGGTGGTCTGGAGGCAGGGGGTTGGCTGGGATAGGCTCCGAGAGTTGGGGGCAGCATGGAAAGGAGCAAACGCGGGGCAGGAGGAGGAGAGCCGTCTGAAGAGGTAGCAGGGAAGGCGGAGTCCTGAAGGGGGTTCTCAGGGGGCCAGGCCCAGGGACCCCCTGGTTCCCATGGGGTACTGAAACATTTGGGGTCCTGGTTCTCCCTCTTCCCTAGAAGCTGGGGCACCAGCTCCCTCCAACTCCAGGGCACCGCTGCTGGTGGTGGCAGTGAGACTGAGCAGCCTCGGGGGGCGGCAGCTGGTGAGTGGGGAGGAATCTGTGTGCTCAGCAAACAGCAGCCTCAGTGCCCGGTGGCTGCCTCCTCCCTCATCAATCAGCCCCAGCCAAATGTCCTTGGATTCCCACCACCCCAAGGGGACTGGGGCTGGGCCAGGGTCCCCAGGAGAGTGAGATGGGGATGGGTGGGAGGAGGTGGGGGGTGGCTTGGCTTCCCATCTCTTGGACTCTGTTCCTTCTCTTCTCTCCTGGAAGCTCTCAGCTCCTCGTGTCATGGAACGGCTCTCTCCTGGCCCCGACCATTTGTGAGGGCATCAGCTACAAATCACCTGCGGGGGTCTGCTGGGGGAGCAGGGGGGAAGAGGGATGAGTCAGGGCTGAAGAAGAATGTATTCTGGTTCTCACGGGACCTGCCCAGGGCACGGTCAGCAGGAGGCTGCTGGCAGAGGCCCTGTCCCCCCCAGCTGCCCTCTCCATCCCTGACGGATGTTCCGGACAACAGGCTGAGACCCCGACTCCCTGAATGTCCTCTCTTCCCACCTTCTCCCGGCCCCCAGCCCTCCCTCTCTGCTTCCCGCCAAGATCCAGAGGTCCAGCCTCCAGCTCACCCCAGATCTGCTGCTCCCCACTGGGGACTGAGGCCTCTAGACCTTAGCCTCCGGCTCACTCTCCCCCTCCTCAGCCCTTGCTCCCCTCAGGGACCCAGGCGTCCTGCCCACTCCCTTCACCATAACAACCATTCTTTGGGAGTTGCTTAAGACTTTAATATCATTTCATTAAGTCAGCTAGTTAGAGAAGGTTGGGGGCACAAAGAGACTGGGGTGGGCAAAAGACGGCCAAGGTAGGGGGGAAGCAAGGGAAGAGTCCCCCTCTCTCCGTGGAGATGGCTCTGAGACATCAAATATTGACAGTGAGAGAACAGAACTTATTAAATCTGGGACAGGGGTGTGTGTGGGGAGCTGTGGGAATGGCCGGATGCCTGGGTTCTGAGGGGAATGAGGGTCTGGGAGGAGGGAAAGGCTTGAGGCTGGGGGATGCAGTAAGGGTAAGGGTCTCGCGGGTACAACTCTTCTGTCCCTTTCCTTTGGCGGGTATTGCGTCTTGGTGGCCTGGCTGTTGCTCAGCTGGGCCCGGAGCCCCTGGGGACAAGCCCCAGTGGCAGCTGTGGTTGGTTCCCCTTCAGCCCTTCCCCCTACCTCCACCTCTGTTGACGAGCTTCAGCACGTTTAATCGGATTGAGCAGTAATTAGCAAAGCGAGATGTTTGATTACCTATTTAGCATAATGTAGGGGGCTGGGATCCCTAGGCATAGCCAAGGTTGGGGGGGCAGTCAGAAGAGAAATGGGGTCTACACAACGTTCCTTTCCTGTGGGAGCCATGAGCCCTGCCTCCCCTCGAATCTGCACTCCTTTGGGACTTTTCCCTGGGGGATCGGACGGATCGCGTCACCTGTCTGCCACCCACGGCCTATTTGGTTAGCGGATCACCCACTTAGCCCTGCTTGCTGTGCAGCTAGCTGGTTTGGGGCGTGGCAGGACCCCTCACAACTTCAACCCTTGTCTTCAGCAATAGGATTTTGGCCTGGGTGTCCTAAATCAGAGCCCAGAGGCCAACCTTAAGGATAACGGGGCGGGGGGTGGGTGGGGGTTCTGGAGGTCGGGGAATGTCAATACTGAAAATCAGGACAGGTGGGATGGTGAGGTCAGGGTTGGGTGTGGATGAACCCAGGGCCCTTCAGGAGTACCCGAGACAGCCGAGCCTTGTAGTGCCACACTGCCATAATGACACCCGTCAGGTGTGAACACCGACCAGAAAAGGGGGAACTGAGGTTCCAGCTCCTCCCCCTCCTCATCCAGGAAAGAAAATGTCATCAATTTAGCTCCTCATGGAAATGTAATCAGTGGGCTCACTGCTGGCTTTGTCTTAATTAGGCACTATTGATGGAAGCAGGGAGGGTGCCTTCCCATCCCCCTGACTTGGCTTCCTCGCTCCAGCTTCTCCCGCCACAGGTAGAGCCCAGGGTTCCAGGCGCCCCCTCTGCGGCCCCGGGCCCACAGCGCCCCCTAGCCCCAGCTGAGGTCTGCCCCCCACCTCTCACGCCCCCTCTCCTCTCGCTTCCCCAGGATTCAGCCTTTGTTCTCACGGAGAGCCGAGCCCCTCCCCGGCCCGGTCACCTTCCCCAGGGAGTCCCCGCCTCCCGTTCCCCCCAAAACGGGCGACGCTTCCCAGAGCCAATCCCCAGGTTCCAAAAATTCCAGTTCCGTTCTTCCCTGCCCTCCCCTGCCCCGCGCGGCCCGGCGCTCCTAGACCCCGGTCCGAGCGCAGACAAGGGAAAACGAGCGGGAGGGCAGGGGTGCTCCAGCCCCGGTTTTTCCCCCGGACCCAGCTGCAGCCACGGCTGCCTCGAAATCCTGGAGCGCCTTCCAGAGCGCCGACCAGCCCCGCAGGCGGGACGCCGGGCGCCACCTGCCGGCCGCGTGCGGGAGCGAGCCCGCAGACTGGGGCGCGGGGTCGGACGCGGGGGCTCCCCCGACCCTTTCGGTGTCCCACGGGAGGGCAGCTCGTGGTCTCAGCCCCAGCCCTTCCAGCCCGTCCTCGAACCAGACCCGGCCCCCCTCCAGCCTGCCGGACTCGGTGGCCGGTTCCGGCCCGCCGGCCCCTCTGGCTGCGAGTCCCCCGGGGCGCACGCGGCCCTAGTCGGGCGGCAGAGCGGCCGGGCGGCGGAGCGGGGCTGCCCTGCGCCTGCGCCTTGGAGGCCGGGCTCGTGCCCGGGCCGCTCGCCCCTCCCCGCGCGGGGTTGCCTTGGCGACGCGTGCATGCGCTGGCTGGAGCGGGGCTCGCGGGGCGACTTCCCAGCTGGAGTGGCCGGTCGGCCGGCCTAGGGTGGACAGGGTCGGCGTCGTGAGGTGTGTGTCGGGGGCAGAGAGGACGAGGGGAGACGTGGGAAGCTTGAGGGAGAAGGGGCCGTGATGGGGGAGGGCAGAGGACGGGAAGGCCAGGTGTTAGGGGGAGGGGAGAAGAAGGGGCGGTGGAGGTCGAGACGCCGCGGGGGGGAGGGGGACAGTTGTGACCGTTGTAGGCAAGTTTGCCGCCTGGGAGCCAGTTGAGGACAGGGCCGGTCCCCTGGGCGGTGGCGCGGGTCCCCAGGCTGGCAGAGCAGCCCCTCCCCAGGCCGCCGTGGCGGACTGGGGGGCGAGCCCCGTGGGGAGGGTGCCCCCAGCCTGGCCCGCGAACGCTCCTGGGGCCCCGGGCCAGAGGCAGGGAAGCACAGCCTGACGTTTCTCTGGAGACCGGCAGCGACGCTGCAGTTGGTTTTATCGATGCGTTGGCCTAATAGAACGTTTTTCCTTGGAGCAAAGTACACATCCTTCAAGTCTGAAACTCATAACCTGTGATCAATGCCTGGGGCAGCCTGTGGGGATGAGGAAGGAAAGCCACAGGTGGCTGCCAGGCTGGAGCCAGATGCTGGAGGGATGCCCAGCCAGCCCCACGTTTGCCCCTAGGGTTCCAAAAGCCCGCCAGAGATGCTCCTGCTTTCCTGAGCGAGGCCTTCCTCCTTCAGACACAGTGGGAAGTTCCACCTTGGTTGACTTTCCTCCTTCCTTCTCCCAGTCTGTTCTCAGGGGGTGAGGAGTCCAGTGATCTTGGCCTTCCTTATGGATTAGCCCAGAGTTACTTAGTCAACTATGCCAAGAGACCTTTTCAGTACACACAAAACAGGGTTCCTACCCCCCTGCAGCCCCCCAGCAATGAAAAACTAAAGAGACATGTCACCAATACGGTTTTTCTTTGCTTAAGGAGGTTGCACGTTTTAGTGTGGGTAAGAAGAGAATTTTCCATGCCCCCTCCCCCCCCTTGCAGGAGGTTATTAGTAAGCTGGGAGGAAAGGAGCTACATAGGAAAATCATCTTGGTGTGTTTCATTGACTTGACACAGAGACAAGGGTGGGGAACCCAGGCACAGTCTTCCCTTCCATGGGCCTTCTCTTGCTCGCCCATGGCCGAGGGGTAAGGTGGTTTTGGGTGCGTGCAACCACACCTCAGCTTGGTAGATTTTTTCCCTGGTGATCTTCCGTTCTGACACTTCTGGGCAGAGAGAGGGGTTCCTAAACCCTCCTAAACCATGAGAAGGTGTCTGTTAGAGGCTACCTTCTTCAACTTCCATTCATTCCTAAAGCAAGCTTAAGGGACTGACTTCGATATTTGACCCAATGCTCTGAAGGAAAGTGGGATTTCCCCAGGGAAAGGAGTGAGGTCTGCAAGGCCCCTTGCGGTTAATGGAGCAGGGTGTGGGTATCCCCAGGTGAGATTATGATATGGAGTGGGGGGATCTCAGTTTGTGAATTCAGAAGGGACTGAGTATCCTGGGGGGCGGGGTGAGGGTGGCTCTGGTGGTGGACCCCCAGCTGCCCGCATTGTCTGCAGGTCCTGCCTGCACCATGTCCAGCAGAACGGAGAAGAAGTGGAAAGTGAGTGCCCAGGGAAGTGCCAGTCGCGGAGGCGACCGCAGGAGAGCTGCTCAGGCGGCCGCACTGGCCTCGCAGGCTGCGGAGACCACCCTGGCCTCTGGCGAGCCAGAGCCGGAGCCTGAGCCCTTCAAGGAGGAGCTTGGTGGGTACCTGCCGGGGAAGAGCTTGGAGGCAGAATGTTGGTATTTAAAGAGGGTCCGAGGGCTGTTGCTTCTGGGTAGGAAGCCGGGGGGTTTGGAGGAATCTCAGGCCTGCTGCTGGGGTCCTTCTTCTGTGTTTTCTTCCTGGCCAGCCTTGTACTTGTTCTTTCTGTCTTCCTCCCTGACCCCCCCGCCCCGCTGTCTCCCCACTCCCAATACACCAAGAGCTCACTAGCCAGTCCTTTATCTTCGCCTCTTCCTCCTGATTTCAAGTGTTCCCGGTTGCTCCTACCACCCTGAAGAGGGTTTGATCTCTTCCTTTCTCCCATTTTCACCCTGGGTGGCAAAACAAATAATGTTCTTCTCCCATTAAGCCCATCACCATGGAGACTCAGCCTGCCTTGCCACCCTTTGAATCCTAAGCCTGACTGATGCTTTCTCCCATCTGTTTCAGGCTCTCGTAGCTCTGCCTGCATTTTGGCAGGGGCCTCTGTAGACTCAGGAGGTCCAGGTTCAGGGCCACGAGAGAAGCAGCCTGATGTCTACATCGGGGGAGAAAAGAGCTTAAAGAGCCTGCCTTCCGTGGCTTTGATCTAAGGGACTCCATCCCTGTGGGTTGGAAGGTTTTGGGTGGCTGTCGCTGACCCTGGGCTGTCCCCTTGGAGCACTGGCCAGTGTAGATGTGACTATGAACTAAGCGTAGCCCTCCTCTTTTCCATGGGGCTTCTTTACACTGCTGGCAGCCTGTCAAGAGGGACAGAAATGGAATCCCCTTTTAATACTAACAGTGGGGAGATTAAACATGGTTTGGGAGAGGGGTCCTCCAGGGTACACAGGGTCCCTAGGATCCAGACATTAGAAATATGCAGCGTGTTTCCTTCTGAGTTCTCTCGGAAGCATTTAACGTGGGACTGGCTCCCAGAGGCTGGGTACCTGGAGTGGAGGCTGGAGCAGGAGAGGCAGCGAGGCTCCGGTGTGGGAAGGGAAGGAGATTCTGGATGAAAGCATTGACCAGCAAAGACAAAGAATCTAGGACTCCCTGAGCTCTAAGCCTTTTTATCGTTTGACGTGGAGACACATAACCCCAACAGAGGTTCAGAGGGGCCTGGGGCCTCCAAAGCAGCCCGGAAACACCCAGTAATCCCCGTCATCTCTGGAGTTGGGAAGGGATTGAGGCCTTCTCCAGAGGAGACTGAGGGGCCTGCTCTGGTCTGAAGGTTTGTGTCCCCGCCCCCCAAATTAATATGTTGAAATCTTTTTTTTTTTTTTAAGATTTTATTTATTTATTCAACAGAGAGAGAGACAGCCAGCGAGAGAGGGAACACAAGCAGGGGGAGCAGGAGAGGAAGAAGCAGGCTCATAGAAGAGCCTGATGTGGGGCTCGATCCTACAACGCCAGGATCACGCCCTGAGCCGAAGGCAGACGCTCAACCGCTGTGCCACCCAGGCGCCCCAATATGTTGAAATCTTAATGACCGATGTGATGGGATTAGGAGGTGGGGCCTTTGAGAGCTGCTTAAATCGTGAGAGGTGCTTAAATCATGTCATGGATGGGATAAGTGCCTTATGAAAGTGGTTCCAGAGAGATTGCGTGGCCCGGTCTTCCACGTGAGGACACCATGAGAAGTCCGTGACCCAGAAGGAGGCTCTCAGTGGTATTTTGTTATAGTCTGTGCTATATTTTTATAGCAGATGCTGGGTCTAAGAAGGGCCTAAGATGGTTCTCGGTAAAGGTGGGTAGAAGGGCAGATACCCTTTGGAGGTCTGTATTAACAACCTTTGCTTCCTTACGTGTTCCTCGATTCCGTTTAAGAAAAGAAGGAGGACAGGTTTATAATTCCATATTTATAATTTGAAAAACCTTTTTAAAATAAAGATTTCATTTATCAGAGAGAGCGCGTGCGCACTAGCAGGGGGAGGGGCAGAAAGAGAGGGAGAAGCGGACGACCCCGCTCAGCAGGGAGCCCAACTCAGGGCTTGATCCCAGGACCCTGGGAGGCAGGCGCTTAACCGACTGAGCCCCCCCCCCCCCCGGCATCGGAGCCTAGTTTTTAGCAGCCACTCCCCCACGGATCCCTATAACCAGCAGTCCACTTTCCCTCTCTGCGGGTTTGCCTGTTCTCGACATTTCACGTCAGTGGATTGACGCCGCGTGCGGTCTTTCTTCCGCCTAACGTCGTGCTTTCGCGGTTCGTGCGTGGCGTGGCTTTACGGCAGACCTCCGTTCCTTCCTATAGCCGAATCATACGCCTCTGCAATTTGCGGATCCCATCGTTTGCCGATGGGCGCTTGAGCTGTTTCCCCTTTTTGGCTGCTGTGACTCGTGCCTCCGTGAGCCTGGGGGCTCGGGGTGTCTAGTGGAGTCCCTGCCTCCGGTTCTCTTGGGCATATGCCCGCAGGGGAGTATAGTGGGCTCCTCTGGTGACTCTGTGTTTACGTTTTGAAGAAACGCCTTCATTTTGGAATGTTTATTCTTCCTAGAGCCAACACTGGAGGAACCCGAAGTAGAGAAGGAAGAGTTCCCGGAGCCTGAGGTGGACGTGGTAGGTGAGGGTTTTCCCTGAGCCAGTAACCGGGCAATCAGAGGGCTCGCTGTAATGTGCAGCGCCAGGAATTCTCTTCAGGCTCTCGCTTGCTTCTGCTTACTCTCTCCTGGGAGCCTGCTTGCCACAAACCCGGTCTGCTGAGTCCAGGACCAAGACGTCCATACCCCCCAGGAGAAGGGGGCTTTATGGGAGGGACAGTTCCCGTAGCTTTTGCTTCCTTGTCTCCCCACCTTGAGTCAAACTGGGACAAGCTTAGTATGGGATACCGAGCTGTTCTCCGAACGAATCGCACATTTTGGCCAGCAAGCACTTTCCAGGTCTGGGTGTTAGCAGCGTAGCAATAAATGCTCTATCTTCTCTATTTTTATTTGTATTTCTTTGATTTCAAGTGAAATTGGACATTTTTTCATATTTTCACTTTCTGATTTCTATGACGTGTGACATGCCTGTTCATGTCCTTTTGTTCATTCGTTTCCTGGGGTCGTTGTGTTTCTCTTATAGGCTCATCTACATGTTTCTATGGGAGAGATCTTAGAGCACGGAGTTTTCTTGACTTGGAAACTTTAAGTGAAAGAGACTCCTTCTTATGTTCCAGGAGAACTGGGAGAAGGACAGGGTGACTCCCCATGTTCATCTTCATGTTTTCTAGTCTCCTTAAATATTTAAAGCTTATTTGTTTTCTTTAGTCATCTCTACACCCACCGTGAGGCTTGAACTCACAACCCTGAGATCAAGAGTCATACGCTCCTCTGACTGAGTCCCAAGTTTCCTGAATTATTTAGTAGAGTTCTATAGATGAATTTTTTTCGAGTCACTAGTTATAATTAATTTTCCATCTAATTGATATATTTTTTGGTGTTTCCCAGTCTTGTATTTTCCCCCCTTCTTGCTTTCTGCTATGCCAATTGGCTTTCACTGGATACCTCTTATTACTTCAGTACCCTGGGAGGCTGCAGCCTTATCCTTTTTCTGGCTCGCCATCCTTGCTCCTGGTTGCTTACTTTAGGCTAATATCCTACAGGTTCCCTTGACTTAATTTTACTTTGAGGTTGAGGATTGCTTGATGATGCGTTTTGGCAACGACAGGCATAAAGGACATATCTTGGGAAGATAATATCCCCCACTTTTCCTCTAGTGATCTGTTCTAGTTTTACTTGTAGAAGCAAGGGGATCTTATCGTCTTGTTTCTTCAGAAGCTTGAGACCTGTCATTCAGGTCATCCTTAGCCTTCTCTTCACCATTCCAGACCCCTCTGACTTCTCGTCCCCCATGTCTTCGTGTGTGCTTGTGGGTGGGAGAAAGGACTCATCCTAACAGTTGTACCTGCCTCGGCTCTCTGCTCTCCTTCTGTAGAAGCCCCTTTTCCTGTCCCAAGCTGTGCTGACAGGACTAGCAGATGCCGTCTGGACAGAGGAGCATGATGCCATTTTGGAACACTTTGTCCAGGACCCTTCGGAGCTCATCCTCACCATCTTCATCGACCCGTATATGGGGCTGAAGCTAGATCTGGGCATGCCCGTACAGGTGGGTACCCTGCTCTCCCGACTCCCAGGCGGTCTGCCAGGGGGCTGAGGGTGCTGCGTATCTCAGTCATCTCGAGTCTTACCTCCTGGACCCCAGATCTGTGGAGCCTCATGGTGTGTCAGGAACCCTGCTTGGCAGTGGGGTACAGAGAGAAATGAGGTAGGGTTTCGCTTTTGGTGATCTCATGGTCTAGTGGGGAAGACAGACGTATACAAAATATTTACGGTATGTTACGATGCCACGGGCAGAGCTTTATAGGAGCTTGATGGGGGCAACTGATAAAGCCAGTGGAGGGCTGGCAGGGCTCGGTGGTGGAGGTGCTATTTCAGGTGGAGATCAACAGTAAATAGGATTTTATCGAGTGTGGGTAAGAAGAGTGTGGTAAAGAACTATGTGCAAAGAAGAGCTTTGGGAAGTGATCCTGAAAAGGTGGGTTTGGGGCAGCTTGTGGGAGGCCCTGTGTATTAGGCTGGACAGTTTGGCCTCTATCCCAGAGGGAACTAGCGAAGGCCTTCGTGGATTAGGTAGATAACTGTTTCAACAATGTGGAAGATGCATTAGTGAAGAGTAAACCGCGGGTAGGGAGACAGTTAAAGGACAGGCATAGAGCAGAGTGTTAGCGGTAGCCTCTGGGGGGCGGTGTACAGGTCATGACTGGTAAATTCTTGTAACTTTCCTGCATTTGATATTTTTGAAATAAAGTGTTGGAAAAGAGGAAGGCTGTTGCTTTGCTTTTATTGGCAGCACATGTACAAGAATCAAAATGATAATGAACATGAGTGCGGCCCTGTGCGGTGACACAGTTTGTGAAATGTTCCAGATTAAACAAGAGCGAAGACAGACTGTGGCTTTTTCCTGCACATGGGCAATCGTCAGCTATAAGACGACATGGAAAAAAAAATCTCATTCAGAAAAGAAACAAAAATTTGCAAAGATGTGTAGGATTTATAGGAAAGAAAACAACTGTGTTGCAGGCCGTGTCAGAAGATCTGACTACACAGTGAGCCATATCCTGTTTCTGAGTGGGAATCTTAATTATAAAGATCATTCTATCCAGACAAATGCACTGTTTTAACGCAACTCCAAAGCCCCACAGTCCCTAAATCTCTTGTGTAAAGATTTGAAGATATATCTGGAAAAATGCATGAAAATAGCAAAGAACATGACGAAGAAGGAAAATACTGAAGGAGAGCTGTGAATATGAAAATCTTGTATTTAACTGTAGTGATTAAAACAGAGTTGGGACACCTGGCAGGCTCAGTCGGTGGAGCGTGTGACTCTGCATCCCAGGGTCATGAGTTCAAGCCCTGTGTTGGGCATGGAGCCCACATAAAATAAGGTAAAATTAAATTAAAATTAAATAAAACAGAGTTTTTTATTTATTTAATACTAGGCCCGGAATATACATCATATACACAACATGAAAGACACAAAATACAGACACGTATATGTAAGCATTTTCTATAAAAACTCCATCTAAAATCTGTGGGGAAGAATGGATTATTCAATGCATAGGATTGGGAAATATGGAACTCAAAGTTTTCCATTAAAAATCTATTTAGCTGGGGGGAGGGGGAAATGGGAAAATGTTGGTCAGAGGGTGCGAATTTCTGACACCAAAACCAAAGTCAACCAAGCAAAACTAAGTGAGTGGGACAACATCAAATCAAAAAGCTTCTGCACAGCAGGGCTTCTTCCATCAGCAAAATGCAAAGGCCATGTAAGGCGTGGGAGAAAATATGTACAAATCCTAGCTCTGATAAGAGGCTAATATCCAAAATATATAAAAAACTCCTACAACTCAATGGTGAAAAGAACAATCAAATCAAAAAATGAGCAGAGGGATCGAAGGGAACTTTTTCCAAAGAAGACATGCAAATGGCCAACGGGTATTTGGAAAGGTGCCCCCGTATCACTAATCAGGGAAATGCAAATCAAAATCATGGTGAGATGCCATCTCACACCTGTTAGAATGGCCATCGTCGAAAAGACGGGATGACAAATGGTGAAGACGTGGAGAAAGGGGAACCCTGGTGCACTGCTGGTGGGAATGTAAGTTGGTGTGGCCACTAAGGAAAACTGTATGGACGTTTCTCAGAAAATTAAACACAGAACTACCATAGGATCCAGCAATCCACTTCTGGATATATGTCCAAAGGAAATGAAATTACTATGTCAAAAAGGTATCTGTAGCCCATGTTCTTCGCAGCATTATTTACAATAGCCAAGATAGGGGAACAGCCTAAGTGTCTATCGATGGATGATGGATAAAGAAAGTTCTGTACACACACAGTGAAATATTGTTCAGCAACGAGAAAGGAAAGAATCCTGCCACTTGCAACAACCCGGATGGAATTCGAGGTCATTATGCTAGCTGAAATAAGTCAGAGAAAGACAAATGCTGTATGATCTCACTTATATGTGGAATCTAGGGGAAAAATAATCCCCCCTAGTGGTATACATGACATTTGCTAAGAGGGCGGATCTTAAGTGTTTTCTGCACACGCGCGTGCGCGCACACACACACGAACAGAAAAAATGGTACCTCGTGAAATGCTGGGTATATTAATTAGCTTGATCGTGGTGATTCTTTCACAATGTATATGTATATCAAAACATCAAGTTGTACACCTTAAATATATACAGTTTTTTATTTGTCAATTATGCCTTAATGAGGCTGAAGAAAATTCATTTGGTATGTGGAAATATACTCTAAGATCACAGACTTCAATGTATCCTTTTGGGATAAGATGGCCAATTGAAACTGCCTTAAAAAATTATTACTCTTGATAAAATGGGCAAAAAGTAAAACCAGAAGAAGAAGAAGAAGAAAAAAACCCCCCAATACCCAAGAGTAGAGAAGGAAAGAAGGATAATCTAATCAATTTAAAAAAGTGGGTGACCAATGAAAGGTCTATGCACTTAGGCAAACCGTCCTCCCCACGGGTATGGAGGACCCCCAGCAAGATGGGAACTTCAGTTGGGCATTGAGCAAAATCTGAAAAGGGAGAAAGAAAGCCCAGGTATTTTAACAAAGATTTTACGCTGTCTGAAATGAGCCTTAACCACCTGCCCATCCCCTCCTGCAATTCCCTTAGGCTAGCGAAAAGTGAACAGAACGTGAAACACCCAATCCTTTCCCTTTCACTTCGAGGGGGGAGAAGACACTGGGTTCGCACAGCGGGACATCAAGGAGTCACCCACAGGACGTCAGAGCAGAAAGGACGAATTCACGGAGCTGCTCAAGCATGAGGACAGAAATTGCAGGGCGACTCCAAGTGTATTACATAGAGGGCGAAAACGTGGAACAAAGCGTGCAAAGGAGAACAACGGAGCAGAAGGAGACCCCTCACAGCGGCATCACGTTCCGGTACGACTAAGAGCATGTGTTCAATTTTTAAAATGCAGAGAGACGAAATGATGCCACATGAGAAAGAGATAAAGGGGAGATTGCGGATCTTAGGAAATAAAGCCGCGTGCTCCCAAACTCGTAGGGCAGAATGAGCAAGGAGCTGACTAGCTATCGCTCAGAATGTGAACTGCCACAGAAGAGAGGCTTGAGATAATTACAGTGCACGAGGAAGAGAAAGCCAACGACAACATAATTAGCAGAAAGTTAATAAGACAGGGTGATCTAATACAGAGTGCCAACGAATGAAGCCGTGTAAATTTAAAGCTAAAATACAAAGGATTTCCCTGACCCACAGAAGGAACTGAATCTGGGACTTGAAAGAAGGTACTTTCTTCCACAAAATTTGTCTCGCGATGTTTAATGCCAACACACATCTTAGGTCAACTATAAACTCCAAGGAAATTAATTCTTTAGGAATATCACTGATGTGGCCTTCCTGCCAAGAATGTGCAACTTGAATGATGAGGAAACAATCAGATGCATCCAAATTAAGGGACATTTTGGAAAACAACAGGCCTGGACCGTTAGATCAGGGACTGTGCGGAATTCAAGGGGACCGAGGACACATGACCGCGTGTGATCCCGGATTGGATCCTGGGTGGCGAAGAACAGCTGTAAATGACGTTATTTGGACCACGGGGGAACGTCAAATTTGTATTCTGTGTTATATAAAGTATTATATGAAGTTTAATTTTCTGAGTGTGGTAATTACAGTGTTGGGTATGTTGGAGAAGATCCTCATTTTTCGGGGCTATATGCTGAAGTATTTAGGGGTGCAGTGTCACATTCACTCGCAAATGGCTCAGCTGGGAGAGGGAGAGAGTAAGGGAGTGTCCTTGAGCACAAATAGGGCAAAATGTGAACAATCAGTGAATCTAGCTGAAGGGTATGTTGTTCACTGCACTTTTTTTTTTCTCAATTTTTCTATGAGTTGGAATTGTTTTCAAAATAAAAATTTGGGAAAGAATGATTTAGCCCTCTAGTCAAAAAAGCAAATCGTCTACCCAGAGGAGACATTAGGCTGGTGGCAGGCTTCTCCGCTCACCTGAAGAACACCTTCACAGAGTTCTCCAGGAAGGGCAGCGTGCCCCAGGCATTTTATTCCCAGCCAGGATGGTCAAATACAAAGGCAACAAATGTGTAGTCATTTTCGATCTTGAAAGGACCCTGCTCTATAAAGCAAAAATAAAATCATCAGTGGAAATCTATTCCTTTAAGACATGAACCAAACGGGGGGCGCCTGGCCGGCTCAGTTGGAAGATTGCGTGACTCTGCATGTCAGGGTTGTGAGTTCGAGCCCCACGTTGGGTGGGGAGTTGATTTAAAAATAACACCTTAAAGGGGTGCCTGGGTGGCTCAGCCGTGAAGTGTCTGCCTTCAGCTCAGTCATGATCGCAGGGTCTTGGGATCTAGCCCTGCATCGGGCTCCCTGCTCAACGGGAAGCCTGCTTCTCCCTCTCCTACCCCGCCTGCTTGTGTTCCCTCTCTTGCTGTATCTGTCTGTCAAATAAATAAAATCTTAAAAAAAATAGGGGCGCCTGGGTGGCACAGCGGTTGGGCGTCTGCCTTCGGCTCAGGGCGTGATCCCGGCGTTCTGGGATCTAGCCCCACATCAGGCTCTTCCGCTGTGAGCCTGCTTCTTCCTCTCTCACTCCCCCTGCTTGTGTTCCCTCTCTCGCTGGCTGTCTCTATCTCTGTCAAATAAATAAATAAAATCTTAAAATCTTAAAAAAAATAAAATAAGGGGCGCCTGGGTGGCACAGCGGTTAAGCGTCTGCCTTCAGCTCAGGGCGTGATCCCGGCGTTATGGGATCGAGCCCCACATCAGGCTCCTCCGCTATGAGCCTGCTTCTTCCTCTCCCACTCCCCCTGCTTGTGTTCCCTCTCTCGCTGGCTGTCTCTATCTCTGTCAAATTAATAAATAAAATCTTAAAAAAAAATAAAATCTTAAAAAAAGAAGAACCAAATAACTCAGGAATAGAGAATCTATGAACATTCAATTCATTTAAATAAAAACTGATACTAAATAACCACTGGCATTATGGTTATGCTGTGGAACGGGAATGCCACCAGCCTGGTCGGCGTAAACGTAATAGTGTGACAAACACTGAGCAGTGCTGAGCAACAGAGGGAGTATGAGGTGCCAGGGTCCTTATTTCTCAAAGCAGCGAGTCACTAGGACTTCACATTGAAAGGTAGTGGAAAATGAATCTCAAAATTTTGTAAAGGTTTTGTTTGTTTGTTTATTTATTTAGTACAAGTAGGGGGAGGGACAGAGGGAGAGAAGCAGACTCTGGGCTGAGTACGGACCCTGATACTGGGTTCGCTCTCACGACCCTGAGATTATGACCTGAGCCGAAACCAAGGGTTGGATGCTCAACCGACTGAGCCATCCAGGTGCCCCTGGACCTCAGTATTTTTTAATAATCTCATATGACTTTTGAAAGAGGTCTTTCAGAAAGAAGTCTTTCCTAGACGAAGAAACACTTTTTGAAGCTCAGTGATGCCTGTGTTTTATTCACACCAGAGTCTCTTTATTCTGTTAAATCCAAGTAAAATTAAATCTAATGCTTTTAATAAAAAATAGCATGATCCTATTTTGCAATGACCTTTAATTGATTTGTTCTGTACGTGTCAGTCTATAGAAAGATGTCTGGAATAACATTTTCTCTAATGTTAACAGCATTAATGTCTGGGTGGTGGAATTTTAGATGGCAGCTTAGCTCTTATATGTATATTTTTCTGTATTGTTTCAGTTATCTATAATTAACATATGTATGTCATTTTTTTAAAATGATAAGGCCTTAAAGATTTTATTTTTAAGTAATCTCTACACCCAACATGGGGCTCGAACTCATGACCCCAAGACCAAGAGTTGCATGCTCTACTGACTGAGCCAGCCAGGCGCCCCAAGAGTCTGTTTCTTGGTTTCTCTCTCTCTCTCTCTCTCTTTTCCCTTTGATGGTTTGTTTTGTTTCTTAAATACCACACGAGTAAAATCATATGGTATTACATATGTATATCATTTTAACAAAAATAATGGTGTTAAGCTTTTAAAAAAATACACTCGAAGTGCCAAAATTTAATTCTGGGTAGTGGGAAGATGGGTGATTATTAATTTCTTCTTTGTGCTTCCTTTTCAGTTTTTAGAATTACATGAATTATAAAGAGTAGGTACAAAAGTGCGCACACCCAAATGGAGAATCTGATCTTAGGGAGGAGTGGCCTTTCCAGGCACGTAGAAGTCAGAAACTTTAAATTTGAAAAGCTTTGACCACATGAAGGTTGTACCATTTCTGAAGGTAAACAATAGCAAGAGCCACACAGACTCACCAGAAACAAAATTGAAGGGTAAATGAAAAATTGGCCAACAGGTATATACAGCTGAAATGGGAGACCCTAGACAGTTGCCTCTTACTTCTATTTTTTCTCCTTCCTGCTTTTCCTATAGCTAAAAGGGCTTCCTCCATTCTATCCTTTTCCTTCCATCCAATCCACCCAACATTTATCGAGCATCTGATATGTCCCAGTCAACTGTGCTAGGTTCTGGAGTCAAGTAGGACAGAACACACAGTCCCTACCTTCAAGGCATGCTCTCTGCATTTCCTCCCCGTGGGTCTGGGTATGGACTCTGTTATGTCCCTGAAAGAAACAGGAAGCACCTCGAGACCCATTTGGCGAACGATCAGGAGAGGCTAAGGGAATGTGATGAAGAACTCAGCCAGACTTTCAGGATTGGCGCCTCAGATTCCGTTGGGTATCATGCTGGGTCTGGAGACTGATCTCTGGTCTACTGTCTTTCACGCAGACCCAGAACCAGATTGTCTACTTCATTCGCTGCGCACCAGTTCCCATCACCTCGGAGAACTTTGAGGCAACTGTGCAGTTTGGGACCGTGCGGGGTTCCTACATCCCGGCCCTGCTCCAGCTGCTCAGTGGTGTCTTTGCCCCTCAGATCTTTGCAAACACAATCTGGCCTGAGAGTATTCGGAATCATTTTGCTTCTCATCTGCACAGATTCTTGGCCTGCCTGACAGGTGAGCAGAAAGCCTTGAGTGCCTGTTCTCTCTCTGGTGCTGCACTGACAGTAGAGCAAATGAGGCAGGTGGGAGATTCATCTCGGGCACCTGTGCGACCTGGCATGGAGTTAGGTACCTGTACGTGCTTGTTGAATGAGCAGATCAGGGAACAGGATTTGCCTTCCAATACAGATGCAGTTTTCTGCTGTAGAAGGTTGACCAGACCTGCTCAAATGTAGAGTCGGATATTTCTGAGAGTACATGTGGGGTAAAGGGGAAATGCAGGTGGTGGTGGGAGTACTAGGGGGAGTGGATGTATCATACCAGAGAGTGTTGAGGGCGTCGTGCAGATCTTTGACCTTATTTTGTGATTATCTCTTACTTTACTTCAATGAGGTTTCCTTGTCATTTTTCCTCTTGATATCAAAAAATGCAGAGTCATTGTTTCTTTTGCCTGTTCTCCTGAAATCCTCCATACTAGCTGGGCCCCCGATCATCAACTGTGATTGCAGCTGGGGTGGCATAAACTCATCCCCCTGTGTGAGCTACATGGTCCTTTCCTTTCCTTAGATACTCGGTACAAACTGGAGGGGCACACCGTTCTCTACATTCCTGCAGAGGCCATGAACATGGCACCCGAGGTGGTGGTTAAGGACAAAGAGCTGGTGCAGCGGCTGGAGAGTGAGTGGCTGGCGTTGCCGGTGTGTTGGGGGTCCTAGGGGAGAGAAGAGGGCCAGATGCAAAGAAAGGAGCTGGGTTAGGAGGGCTATGTAAGTGGCAGAGGGAAGGACACAACTGGGGAGCAGCATAGAGAAGTGCAAGGGGTTTTGTACTCTCCCCGGCAGCCTCCATGATCCACTGGACCCGGCAGATAAAGGAGGTGCTCAGTGCCCAGGAGTCTGTGGAGACAGGAGAAAATTTAGGTCCTCTGGAGGAGATTGAGTTCTGGCGCAACCGATGCATGGACCTATCTGGCATCAGTATGCAGCTGGTGAAGCAGGGAGTAAAGCACATTGAATCCATCCTTCGTCTTGCCAAGTCCTCCTACTTGGCGCCCTTTATGAAACTGGCCCAGCAGATCCAGGTTTGTGAGTGACCTCAAGGACGGAGGCTTAGCAGAGAGCGGATGGCGGTTGGGACAGTCGTTAGTTGGGTGCTAAGCAGAGGGGGCCAGTGTAATCCTCAGCAGCAAAGACCGATGCCCCCAGTGTTTGGACTTGCACTGGGGGGAGAGTACAGAAGTGGTAGGACACAGCGTCCCAGGGAGCTCATAGAGACTCCAGTTAGTCGACAAATATACATGGAGTACCCTCCACGAGCCCAAGCCCTACAATCCAGCTCAGAAAACCAGGCTTACACAAAGCAGGATGACTAGAGGGCACGGGGTCAAAGAGGAACCCATAGGGTTCAGCCAAGAGAATTGCAAGATAAACACATAAAAAATAAATTTGATGAAGTACGACAAGCTGATTCTCTTGGCACTGGGGACACCCAGAAGGGCAGGGCGATCTGTGGAATATGTACGTGGAGGACTTCTCTCCCCGGGCGGGACTTTGAGCTAGGTGGTGAGGAAACTGAGCCACAGCTACATGGAGACGTCTGGAAGCGTGGTTGAGAACAGGGCGGTGAAGGGCGCTGGGTGAAACGGGGGGTGAGTGGGGGTGCTTCTCAGTCAGCTGATCAACAGCTGGTGAGTAACGACCTTGGGCGGGGTTCCGAATTCAGCAGGAGAAACTGGAGGGGTGGACACAAAGCCCGAGCTTGGGGCCTCCCGGTCTAGTGTGGGGGGTGGACTCACCATGAGAAGGGTCGCAAGGACACCGTGGTAGAAGTTAGCACACAGAGCAGATAGCTGGGGTCTCCGGGCCTCAGGGCCCTCAGACACCCGAGAGGCTTGGTACTAGGTCTTGAGAGAGGCCGCTCAGGGGGGGCTTCCCCGTGGGTAAACAGTGCTTGCTTTGAACCAGTTCTTTCCAACGGACAAGTCTACTCCCGCTCTTCCTTCACCGCCAGGATGGTTCTCGTCAAGCGCAGTCAAACCTGACGTTTCTGTCAATCCTGAAGGAGCCCTACCAGGAACTGGCCTACATGCGGCCTAGGGACATCTCCAGTAAGCTCCCCAAGCTCATCAGTCTCATCCGTATCATCTGGGTCAACTCTCCCCACTACAACACTCGGGAGAGACTGACCTCCCTCTTCCGAAAGGTGTGTGTCTGCAGGGCTGGCGGGGGGTGCGGTGCTGGTGGAGTTGGGGTGCGGCGGGCGAGGCAGGAAGCACGGACCCCAGGCTGAGCCGGGCAGGAGGGGAAGACCTGCTTTTTCTCATTTCCAAAGATGGAAATTGCCCGGAGTGAGACGCAGATTTGGGAAGGGACGCCGGCTTTTGAGGCGCAGGGCCCGCATTTCATCCGGGGTGATGGAGACAGGCCGCTGAGCTGAGTGCTCGCTGGGAAGCGAGCTGAGTGGCACTGGGGGATGTGGGTAGAACCCCGAGAGGTTGCCGCCGGCCAGTAGCAAAGGCCGGTGTCCACTGGGTGTCGGAAGCCCGATCAAGGCTGGGAGGCTGAGGCCCGAGGCGTGAGGCGGCGGGGGAGACGGAGGCTGTCGGCCCCCCTGCAGATGAGCAACGAGATCATTCGCCTGTGTTGCCACGCCGTGTCTCTGGACCGTGTCTTCGAGGGCCATGTCACGTCCAGCAAGGAGGACCTGCAGGGCTGCATCGCCTGCTGCCAGGCCTGGAAAGATCACTACCTGCGGGCCGTGCAGATGCACACCCAGTACGAGCGGTCCCCCAGCCCACCCAGTCCCGCTGTTCCCCTGCCGTTCCTCCTGAGGGCGGAGGCACTTTTTAAAAGCCTGCAGATTCCATGTTCCCAGACCTGGTCCCAGTTCCCTCTGCGCATACTGCTATCCTAGCTCCCCGTCTTAGGTTCTCCTCACCCTCGTAACCTTCCTCCCTGATTCCAGGAATCCTTCCTGCTTTACTCCTCCTCTTTCGGCCCGAACGCCTGAAATTCCATTATTTACAGATCTTCCTCCAGAAAGGAGATGCTTTGTCTCCTCTCTTGTTCTCTTCATCTTGCCTTTCTTCCCTCATTTCTGCAGGAGCACTGCTTCTTGAGGCCTCTGTTTCTGAGCCCCCTCTCCCCCCCAGACCCAGGACTCCTGGTTCTAGCTTTGCATAGGCAGGCTGATACCTAGTGTTCCTACATGTGGATGCGGTCCGTCTTTCTCTGCACACAGGTTCTCGAATCGGGGCTGGGTGCTCGACCAGACCAGCATATTTGCTCAGGTGGACGCCTTTGTGCAGCGGTGCAAGGACCTCATTGAGGTGGGCTGACCGTCAGGGAGGGAGAGGAGAGTCAGAGGGGCTCTGGACCCCGGCCTGGGGCTGGGCGGGAGGGGCTGTATGCCTGCTGCGGATCCCGCTCTCTTAGACTGTTGCCTGTTATCACGGGCGACGGCCAAAACTCATCCAGTAGCTCCTTGCATCTGGTGGGTCCTCCCTTGGTTTTTAGACATTTTAAGGCAAGCCTGAGAGCTCAGGCCCGATCAGGTCAGAAAGGGACAGGAGTCCCCCTCACCGGACTTCTTTTCAGGTATGTGACTGCCAGTACCATTTTGCCCGCTGGGAGGATGGCAAGCAGGCTCCGCTTCCTTGCTTCTTCGGTGCCCAGGGGCCCCAGATCACACGGAACTTGCTGGAGATTGAGGACATCTTTCATAAGAATCTCCACATGCTTCGGGCTATCCGCGGGGGCATCCTGGACGTCAAGAACACCTCCTGGCACGAGGACTACAACAGGTGAGGGGATCCCGGGGCGGCTCCGTGGGGCGGGGGGTGGGAAAAAAAAAAAAAAAAAAAAAAAAAAAAAAAGGGGAGAAGGGGAGGGAGGCGGGGAGGCGAGCCCAGGAGGAGTGACCAGAATACAAAGCAATGCGTGGAGGTGAGAGATCAGGGGTGGGGAAGGAGCCGCTGCTCAAACGCAGGGTCCTGGCTGGAGCCCCCATTCTGTCACGGACTGGATTGGCGCCTCGGCAAGTCATTCCGCCGGTGAGAGCCCATTTCCTGGTCTAACAAATAAGGCCAGAGATAGAACCCACCTCACCGTGTCGTTTTGAGGAGCGGACGATTAACGCGTAACGCACTGTGTTCCGGGCACGGAGGGTGCCCTTGGCACCCGGTACACGGGGTTCTTACTTGGGGGGTGCCCTGGGGCAGGCGATGGCGCCCACCCAGCACCACGCGTCTCTAACGGTGCAGGTTTCGCACTGGAGTCAAGGACCTGGAGGTGATGACTCAGAACCTGATCACCTCTGCCTTCGAGTTAGTCCGAGATGTGGAGCAGGGGGTGCTGCTGCTGGACACCTTCCACAGGCTCGCCACGCGGGAGGTGCTGCCCCCCGCCCCTCCCGCTGCTCCCCTGCTTTCTCTGCCCGCTTCCCCTGTGCTTCCTCCAGTCCCAACTCCATTCATGCCCTTCCCCATGTCCTCTGCTCCCCTCGCTTCTGGATTGCTAGGGAGCGGCCTCCGTGGGCAGCTGAGGACCTGGTCTAGCAGGAGTCATGGGAAGGGAGCCGGCCCCCCAGGCCATGTCGTCAGGCTCTTGCCCTTCATTAGGCCATCAAGCGAACCTACGACAAGAAGGCGGTGGATCTCTACATGCTGTTCAATACCGAGCTGGCCCTGGTGAACCGTGAGCTGAACAAGAAATGGCCGTTCCTGGAGCCCTACATGGCCCAGTACTCAGGACAGGCGCACTGGATGCGAATCCTGCGACATCGCATCGACAGGGTCATGAATGTGAGCGCCTGGCTTTTCCCGAAACCTCTTCTCAGGGAGCCGGTGGGGTTCGCAGGCTGTGCCACATGCTGGCAGAGGTGGGGGCCCCGTCCAGGGATTTTCCCCAGAGAGTGTTCATGATGGGCAAGGGGAGCGCCAGGTGGCGGTCAGTGAGGCGGCCATGGCTTCCGATGCATGGCGCTGGCAGGCGAGGTTGGCGGACACGGGCCGTTGCAGGCATTTCCCGTCTAGGGTGGGGGGAGCAGAAATAGGGTCAGCATCCGGAAAGCTGGGCCCCTGAAGACTGATACAACCTCACGATCCAGGGAAGTGGACAGGCCCTCAGAGGGCCTCGTCCTCCTGAAGAACCGGCACAAAGAAACAGGAAAAACGCCTCTAAAAGGCCTTTTGGGGAAAGTGGGTCAAAGGCTATTGAGGTGCCTGCCGTCACGTTTTTGGTTCTGGGTAAGAATAAGGCGTCTTCCCGATCGCTGAGCTAGGACTGTGGTGACCAAGGGCTCATACTGGTTTTCCACCTCGTACCTCTTAAATCCTCACCTGCTGTCATTTCCTTTTTTTGCCAACTTCTCCTGAGCTGAATCTCTGTGCTTTCCCTTCCTGCTGCTGACTCCCTTTCTCTTGTGCCCTGGTCTCCTCCTCTCACCTTGCCGTGTGGCCCCACATCCCCTCTGAGTGGTCAGAGTGGGCCTCCCTAGCAAGCCACATGGCTGGTGGGTGCGCGCTGTGGGAGACCGTACCGTGGGGGACGGTGGCTGGTGGGCTCCGGCCACCCGCCGTCCCTCCCCCTCAGTGTCTCTCCAGCGCTCACTTCCTGCCCCACATTGGAACCGGAGAGGAGAGCGTGCACACCTATCAGCAGATGGTTCAGGCCATTGACGAGCTGGTTCGGAAGACCTTCCAAGACTGGACGCTAACGCTGGACAAGGACTGCATCCGGCGGCTAGACACGCCACTGTTACGAATCAGCCAGGAGAAGGCGGGCATGCTGGATGTCAACTTCGACAAGTACGAGACCCAGTCTGACTCCTTGCCCCGCTGCGCGTGTCCCCTGCTCTCCCCAGACCATAACTCCCGTCTCTTGTTTCCACGTGCCATTCTGGTTTCGAACCCTCTTGTATGCTGTAATACAGGGACTAGCACCGTCTGCCTTTCTCCAAAATAACGGATCAAAACCAGGCAGCCCCCAGTAACCCACTGAACCGGTGATGTCGGTGTTCAGCCACTAGATGGCCACAGCGGCCCAGAGAAGGCATCCTGGCCGCCCGCCGCTCTGCGGGCTTGCTGGGGGAACTGGTGGGGCCGGCGGGTCACGCTCTCTCCTACAGCTTTCCTGTTAGGACATTTTCAGGTTCCAGTGATTTACAGTGTAATTGGTTCACGTGTTTCCATCGCGAGTGCCTTCCCCATGCTGGGAACCAAGGTAGGCGCCGGGTGTGGGTGGAGGGCAAAGCGCCCACCCTCGGCCACTGCAGGGGAGCCCGGGGCTGCGCTTCCGTTCCGTGTAGGATGCAGAAGGAAAACCGAGGAAGGAGCTCTGTAAGACATCTGTCTGCAGAGATTGCAAACCGTCTGGTGACAGTTTTTCTTAATTGGAAGGAAATCACTTTCCACTTGATTGCTTTTGGCTCCCTGTTGTCATCAGCTGGGCCCTGGAAGAGGACCTGCCTGTCGGGCTCCTCGGCTGTTGCTCCTGCATTGGCTTCGACTCCTAAGCTGTCCTGATCTGCTGGGCCCGTGCACGTGCACAAGGGGCTTTGCTAGAGAAGGCCTGGGTGGAGACGGAGGCCAGGGAACAGGAGGCACCAGGGTGAGAGGATGCGCCGTGGGGGAGGGGCCGAGGCAGAGGAGCAGCGAGGGCCGCGTGGCCGTGTGTCGGGGGACGCAGAGGCTCGTGAGAAGGACAGAGATGTTGGAGGTCGGAGACCCGTCCTTGGCCAGACAGGGGTGTCGGAGAGCAGCTCTGATAAGGCCCACGGTTTTTGAGATACGGCCAAGCAGCCCCATATAACAACTGCTTCGTAAGTCAACACTCTGATTTTGAGGAGACGGTATCACCGTCGCTGTGACGTTTGCAAGTATGTAACGGGGTTGAATCTGCAAGACACATTGTCCCGTCAAACTGGGTGCTTCCAAAGGCCCTGTGCCTGGAGTGACACCCGGATGGCTGGCTGGCTGGACTGACGGACGCACTTGCAGTGACACCGCTGTGAATGTGCACAGCCCAGCTGTTGCCTTTTTCCCTGGAGTCAAAGAGTTGTATTCGGCTAACAGAACTGTATTCACAGCAGTGATCCATATTTACATTCTAAGTATGAGAGAAGACAGAGGTTGAGCAAGAGGTGACAACGTGTCACAGGTAAGCCGCCAGGGCGGGCTGGGGGCTGTGTCTCCTCTGAATCCTCGGGGCAGAGTCGGAACCCTGGGGTCGACATGCCTTGCTGTGTGACCTCAGGCAGGCTGCTGAATTCCTCTGAGCCCAAGTTTCCTTATCCTTATCCTTTTTTATCAAAAAATCCCTTTCTGAGCTTGTCACGAGGCGAGATGGCGTATGTGGAAGTCCTCACGAAGAGCAAACATGATTTTCCCTTCAAAAGGACTATTCCAGAAAGCTTTGCGAACACAGAACATTCGAAACAGATTTAGTGAGGTGATATAACCATTTTGTACATGTTATTTTATTATCGTTTTTAAAAATAATAACTGTAATTTTAAAAACAGTTTAACCTTTTAAAAGGGGTGATACAAGGTCCATGTCACAAAACTCAAAAGTCACCCCAGGGTAGAGAAGGAGCAGTCCGACTCCACTGCTGTATCCCCGTGACTCCGTTTCTCTCTAAACAGTCTGTGTCACTAGTTTCTTGGGGGACATGTTCCAGCGATAGGAGTGGATAGCTACATAAAGGGCTTTTTTACGCAAATAGTAGCATACTATATACACTGTTCGTGCATCCAGAGAGCTTTCAAAATGATTAATTTTCCCATTATAAAAGTATTGATGATTTTAGAAAATTTGCAAAATGCAAGAAAGTAGAAGAGAGAAAAAAGTCTCCCCAAAGATAACCATGCTTAGTGGTTTGGTCTATTTCTTCCTTCCACTCTCTTTTTAGCCCCCTACTTCATACATTTGTTTTTCTTTGATTTTTTTAAAAAAATATTTAGGGTATTTTTAAATTATAAAAATAGTGCCTGCTTACTGTAAAAAAAAAAAAAATGGATGTGGAAGTATATACGGGAAACAGTGGAAATCCAGCACCCAGCCCTGCTCCCTGGAGGTAATCTTGATTACCAGGTAATTCAAAACACACACTGCTCACAAAATAGGATCACACTGTACCCGGGGTTTTTGCAACCTGCTTTTTTGTAAGGTTAACAATACGTGTTGGGGGGCGGTTTCTATTTTGTACGGAGAGAAGTATGTGGTGGTTTTCCGTGGTTCTAGCATCCTGTAGTTTGTACCGTGACTCAGTCAGCTCAGGGCTGATGGACTTAGGAGTTGCACGATTTCTGCAAGGCTGCTGAATATTCTGAGGATTTGGAGTGGGCTCCCTGTACCTTGTGCCCGTCCCCCCACCGTGGTAGGTGTGCCTGACGCTTGAGCGGGATGCCCATCGGGGTTTGAGAGGCTTAGAGAAAACTTTCCTGTCTGCTGGGATGGTCTCTTGTCAAGGAGCACATGACATATTTATCTTAAACACCAGTTGCATAATCTTTATAGCAGAGCCTAACAAGGCAACTTTGGGCCAAATATTTATGGCCTGGATTTAACCGAAACCCAAATAATGGCTAGACATCTAACAGAGAGGAGTGTTTCTGTCCCTTGGTGGTTGTTTACTAGAGGGATCTGTTATAAGCAGCTTTACATTTTTGTGGTTTCAAGATAAAGCTGCCTCAACCCAGTAAATTATGTATGGGGGGAAAAAACAAACCCCATGATCCTAGGGCAGGGCTCTGAAAAGTCAGGGCTCATCAAACCAGTAAAGAAATCCAAGACCGTTTCAGCTCTTCTGCGACGTCTGACCACGGAGGTGCAGATGACTTTATCAGGCTCATGCTTTGTGTTCAAGGGTCCAGATAAGATCTCCACATAAGCATGCTTTTCAAGTGTCCTGAGTGCTCTCAGAATTACCTGACTCCCCGAGTTCGGAGCCTTCCAGGCCCTAATAGAGCCTATTTTATCTCACCAGGGGCTTTCTTATCCCACCTTATATCCCAAACATTTGAGCCCTGAAGTCCAAACTGGCTTCACCACGTTTCTCCGCCAGACCGCCTTCGCCGGTTGCACATGACTCAAACACGTTCCAGATGTCGTCTCTACTGTGGCTGAGGAGAGCGGTGCGATCCCTGTGTCCTGTGCCACTGTAGGCCCCGTGCAGGTGCCCCAGAGCAGGAGAGGGGACACGGGGACGCCTGCCGGTGTTCTGCGTGTAGGGCTTGCATTTCCTCTCCTTGCCCCAGCCATATAGGGGTTTCTCTGTGGGGTCGGTTCATTCCGGGCTGTCAGCCCTAAACTGAGCTGCCTTGCTTTCCTGCCTCTGCGTCCTTACCATGGCCCTGAGGATCAACGAGGAAATACCTTACGGAAGTCATTTCCCAGGCTGGTTTGTTTTTTAAAGAGATTTTATTTGTTGGGACGCCTCAGTGACCCCCTCAGTCGTGCATCCGGTTCTTGATTGCAGCTCAGGTCATGATCTCAGGGTCGTGGGATCGAGCCCCACGTCAGGCTCCACACTCAGCATGAGTCTGCTTCTCTCCCTCGCTCCTCCCTGTGCGTGTGCTCGCTCTCTGCCTCTCAAATAAATAAATCTTAAAAAAAAAACTTTGTCAATAAAATAAAATGTGCATTCTGGACATTAATTGACACACTTCTGGCCAAGATGAAGCATCCCTGTGGAAAGAGTTCCTCCTATGCTATTGAGTTCAGCTCAACATCAAGACGGTATCAGGCAAGTCTGTCCTGTCGACCGACAGTTAAAATCTGATGATAGGCCTTCAGGTTACTTTGAAGATCTTGTCAAGACGACAAAATGAAGAGACGTTTCGATGGGAAGGTGGGGAGCACACTTGCCCATGTGGGCTGGCCACGGTGTTCAGGGAGACCGATTTGGGGCCTCCAGTCTGAAGAACACGGGAGGATACGTTTGTGCAGCTAGAAATGCTCAGACCCGGCTCTCTGTCCAGCGGAGCTCTAACACCAGTTTTGGTTAAGTCAGTATTTAGCGTTTAGCTTAATATGACTGTTAGTCCCGTTTGTGGTTGGGCGAAGAATTTTGTGGTGATGACGCTTTCCTAGTGTCGTCTGATGTTTGCTCTTTTCAGAATTGATAATTACCTTGCTATTTTTGTTAGCGCACTGTTTGCTGTCGTTAATTCTCCCAGACCGGTCATATTTTTCCTCACTCTCTGACTGGTTTCCTGTTTTTCTTAGAGCTACCCCTGCTCGAACTCCCTTGCCTCCTGAGTCAGTAGGGCTGGTTGGTTTCGAGGCCTGCTACACAGGTGTCAGCCTGGAAACTTCCCCCCCCCCCCGAGTCTCTTTTATTGTTGGATTTCCTGTTTCCTTTGTCGTTCTCTTTCTTGGTTTAGGCCCTCATTTTGGTGGAGTGCATTCTTTAGTAGCTTTCCGGGAAATGGCGCATGGGAGGCAAAATTTTCAAATTCTTATGTGATTGACCACAGTTGTCTTCTGCCCTCCCCTTGTTGGACATTTGGCTGGATTTGGAATCCTAGGTTGATGAAAGCAATTTTCCTTGGCTTTGCCCCCTCTCTCTTTTACTTTTACCTTCAATGCCTGGTAATCCACATTTGTTCACATGTAAGAGAGACCTTTTCCCCTAAAAACAATTTCCCTCACTGGAAGTTTCCTCTCCAGTGAAGGTGAAGATATAATCCTTTGCAAAACTTCAAATGCGATATCATCTCTTATTTTGTTATTTCAACACTTGCCTGTAGAGCAGACACAAAATATTCTGGAATTTTCACCTCAATGTGCTTTCAAGTAGCATTTCAGTAATATTGAGAACATAGACTTTCATGAAAGCATCTCCAGGTTGTGGGGCTTTTGATTGTGATTAAAAAGTGCACTTTCCTTACAAAAAAAAGAAAAAGAAAAGAGACCACACAAATTTTACAGATCATGTGATTTTTATTCAAGCTTATTTTTTAAAATTTGAAAATATTCTATATTTTTTTCTGGCATTTTATGATTTCATTCTTTACATGTAGATGTCTGATCCATTTGAAACTTATTTTGATGTAGGGAGAGAGCTGCACATGCCACTGAGTTGTGTTTTTTAGTCCCCAGATGGCTAGCCAGTTGACCCGATCTCATTTATATAACATAAATTCCCACAGAGAGTTGTGTCTATTTTGGGATTCATTCTTCTGTGCTGGTATGTCTGTCTATTCCTATGAAGGAACCAAACTGCTTGAATTATTGACCTCATTCCTCTCCCTTTGCAGAGTTTTTGGGGGATATTTTTAATATTTATTTCCCATAAGAACTTCAGAATCAATCTGTTTAGTCCCCAAAATAGTTCCATTCCTATTTTTATAGGAACAAGGATTGGGTTAAATTTATAGGTTAGCTTAAGAAGAATGAACATCTTTAAGGTTTAAGTCTTTCTACCCAAGAATAGCATTTTTTCTTTAAATGTATTTAAATCCGTATAAAATGTCTATAAATCATTTTTTCCCATACACATTGACCAATTAACAAGAGATATCATAATATATATAAGAATTTGCATACAAATGTTAATATACAATATCTCTTGTTAATTGGTCAATTTTTGGTATTTTATTTTTATTGTTTTAATGGTCATGGGTCTCTTTTCCTCCATGAGAATATTTAACTGGTTACAGTTTTTACATTGGAAAATAGTTCTGCGTTCTGGCCTCTCTCGAAAAATCAGACGCTCCAGTCACTCCGGGCGCTCGTTGCCACATGGCAGCAATTGCCCGAAGCCTTCGCTCTTTTAGATGGATGACCGCACACTCTTTCGATCAACTTTAGGCCAACGTCCAATTGCCATCTAGTATCGCGCTTGACCTACGGGTGCCTTGGAGATAGCGGAGTTTCTGAACTTTGCTTAGACTCTAAAACCCCAAGGAGTCAGTAGTGGGTTGGATGCTGGAAGGTGAGGCTGAGGGAGGATACACAGCTCTGGTTTAGGCAGCAGGACGGGGCCGGTCCCTGAGCCAGGAGCTCCCCGTGTGCAGGGCGGACCATGAGTTTGTTTCTGGACACACACACGTGCACGGTGCCTGTGGGCCGAGGCAGGGAGATACCTAGGAGGCAGTTGGGCATGCAAGTCCAGAGCTCCCATTAGCCATGTAGATCTGGGGGTCAACAGCTTCTAGAAGGCAGCTGAAACCCTGGGTATGGGTGAGCTCGTCTGGGGAGAGTGCTGGATGTGAAGAGCCTCTAGGAGCCTGCATTGAAGGGAGCTGCAGGACAAACAGGTTCTTCACGGGGTCTCCGGTGCCCAGCTGAGTGGGCTTTCCAAGGGATGGTAGAGACGGAAGGACGCTGGCACCAAAAGGCAGGTAGACAGGAGAACTGTGGTCCAGAAGCCAGGGAAGAACACAAGAGCACATCCAAGGAAGGCAAGGCAGGGAGGAGTCCAGCGTGAGGATGGAGGGCCACACCTGAGGAAGCCTGTGGGGCTTGGGGACAAGGTGTCCTGGGGACACTTGATGAGGGCATTTGTGGAGGTGAAGGGGGCAGCTCTCAGGGGAAAGAGGAGTTCGAGAGGATAATTCTGTGTGGAAGGTGCGTGGTGAAGGGGAGTGTGGGGCACGGTACCCACAGGGGGATACAGAGTCCAGGGGGGCAGTTTTGGTTTGGTTTTTCCAAGATGGTAGAACCTTAGCCTTCCTTGACTGTTGATAGGATGGAACTGGAGGGTTGAGGAGAGCGGGAGGGGATGCCATCTGAGGAACCAGGAGGAAACCGTGTCAGGACACGGAGCCCAGGAGGAGGCATTGGCCTTAGGTGGAAGGAGGGCCTCTTCTGTCCTTGGGTGGGACCCAAGTACCCAGGCTTCTGGGTTTTACAGCAGGAAGTACGTGCAGCCTCCTGATGGCTTTTGTATCCCTGTGGTGTAGGAGGCAGGCTTTCCGCAGAGACGGGGAGGGGCAGGTCTGAGAGAGTAGGGAGGCGCTGCCAGGGGTCGTGGTGAGAACAAGGGGGAGGGCAGACTGGGGAGACTGCCAGATGCAGCATGGGGAGCCCTCGGGGTGGGGTGGGGGGAAACGGCAGCAGATTGAGCCAGGGTTGGGGTTCCACCAGGTGGCTAACACTAAGGAGCGAGTGAGGAGTGGCAGGAGGGCCACGAAAGTGACAGATGTCAGGGTCTGTGGAGCAGGAGGCAGTGGTGGGAGGGGACACAGAGGCCGGAGGTGAGCCCAGGGTCAGTGGTCTCAAGGTTTCTGTGAGGTCAAAGAACAGGTCCTTTGGGAGGGCAAGTGCTGGACCCAGGAAGACACTGGGCTCTGGTGGAGGAGTGCCTGAGGGGCTGATCTCAGAAGTGGCGGATGCAGGACGTGGGCGTGACAGCCAGGAGGGAAGGGCCAGAAGCTCACTGGATGGGGGCGGGGGGCACACGCCAAGTCAGATCCCTCTGGCATTGTATTTAACAGCTGAAATCTGTTTTAATACTCAACCCAGTATTGCCCCAAGTATGGTCATTCCAACACGTAATTAATATAAACATAATTATTGGGGAGTTTTCTGTTCCTTTTTTTTCACGCAAAGTCCTCTCTGCCTTCCATCTCTGTGTCTTTCTCTACTTTCTGAGAGATTTCTGTCAATTTCATCGTTAACGGGCTTGTTTGTTCGTTAATGTTCTGCTATCCTCTTTAACTTCCAAGAGCTCTTCTGGGTTTCGGGTCATGGATGACCTTTTCTCTCTCTCAGGATGTTCACACAGTTTTGTTCCATTGTCTTACTTGGTGTGGACAGCCTTCTTACTTGGTGTGGACAGCCTTCTTTCTGCATGGCCCTGTCCCCTCGTCTCTCCTTGGAGTTGCTTTTCTTCTCTTTGTTTTGGCTTTGACTTTTGTGCTAGGAAGGACAGAGACCAAGGTTTTGTGATCTTTGGTTGTCCATCTTCAAGGGCAGGGAGCTAGAAAGCGGACTGGAAACTCTGCTGAGCTGGTCGTGGGGCTCATGGATTGTGGGCTGTTTCCAGGGAACCCCTGAGGTCACCGTCCTTGGGACTCACCCCTCAGGCTGGCCAGAGGCCATGGAAAACAGTCCTCCAGGCTTCGTTCTGGAGGGTGTTGGTCCAGCTGCCCGAGCGCTGGTTGCTGGGTCGGAAAAGAAGGCTGGGGGTCTTAACATTCAGTGTGCACGCAGGCCCTTAATGTCGCCTCCTCTCAGTACACCCCCTCCTTCAGCCGGGCGTGGGGTCCCCAGTCCAAGATCCTCCGTTGGGCTGTCTCCGTACTGTCTCTCCAGACAAGAAGCCGTCCATCTTCTGTTGGGGTGACGAGGACACTTGCTTAACTGTGCAGAGTAGGGGCGGGGACTGTCATGTTGTGGCCCCAGCTTGCCTTCCTGAGATGCTCAGAGACACCACCCTGGGCCTCAGAGAGCCCCATGGCATAAAAGGAGTGGCCTCTTAGCTGTCTCTGTCACCAGCCAAGAATGCCAGCTCTGCTCCTTACCCATCGGCTTCTCAGCTTCCAATCTGCCTGTAAGGGCATACGCCCCATACACACAAAACCCCCTTTACTGTTGTGCTGGTTTGGGGAGGGAGGGCAGCAAAACTCAGTGAGTCTAGCCAGCCTTCTTTACCGGGAGGTTCTGCTTGTCTCTTATCTCTGTCTCCGTGGCCTCCCAGCCCCACCGCCCTGGGGCCACTGCTGGCTTCAGGTCAGGCCCTTGAGCAGTCCACACCGAGCTGCTTTGTTCCTTCTCCCCGAGGTCTCTACTGATTCTCTTTGTGGAGATTGACTACTGGGAACGGCTGCTCTTTGAGACGCCCCACTACGTGATGAACGTAGCCGAGCGTGCGGAGGACCTGCGCGTTCTTCGGGAAAACCTGTTGCTTGTGGCTCGAGACTACAACCGGTAAGGCTGCGGTCCTGAGCGCGGCCATCTGTGCGGCCTCTGAGCCTCCTCCATGTCTTATCCATTCCGTGGTGTCGTCTATCTCCTGCAGGATCTATCCTTTACATGTGACCGTCTCAAAAAAATGCTTTCTCCTAGTCTCTTGCATGGCCCTGCGGTTATTCCTGTCTCTTGCACTTTTGTCTTCTAGCTTCAGGGTAGAGAGCAAAAGCAAGCCAACCAGGTCATCTCCAACCCCACAGGGCACCGGGACCATGTCTGCTGTGGGCCTGGGTCACTTTTCTAGGAATGAAACTGGGGGGGCATTAGGATCGTGGGCACGGGATAACATCAGCATTATTGAACCAAGGCCACGCTCGCACCTCTTCTCTAAATACCCTTAGTACTTATCTCTGGACTGAGGCTAGTTCTCGGCTGGGTACCTCTCTCAGCCCATTTAAAGTCCAAGTGGGTGGAGCCAGCAGTCCTGGTCTGGGTGTCTAGAACTATGTTGTACAATATGGCGGCCCCCAGTTGCACATGCTTATTTCTATTTTAATGACTTAATTGGAATTACATAAAATCTTAAAATTGAGTCACTCATTTGCACAGGCCACATTTCAAGTGCCCCACAGCCACACGTGGTTAGCGATGACCGTATGTGGACAGCACAAAGTGTAGAGAGTTTCCACTATCGGCCAAAGTTTTCTTAGAAAGCACACTGTAGGGGCGCCTGGGTAGCGCAGTTGTTAAGCGTCTGCCTTCGGCTCAGGGCGTGATCCCGGTGTTTCGGGATCGAGTCCCACATCGGGCTCGAGTCCCACATCGGGCTCCTCCGCTGGGAGCCTGCTTCTTCCTCCCCTACTCCCCTGCTGTGTTCCCTCTCTCGCTGGCTGTCTCTCTGTAACATAAATAAAAAATAAAATCTTAAAAAAAAAAAAAGAAAA
>NC_048234.1:2491293-2525545 GCF_002007445.2 Ailuropoda melanoleuca
AAAAAAAAAAAAGAAAGCACACTGTAGCCTTGTGAGCTTTCAGATGTCTCCACCAAGTCTCCTGGTATGGAGGAGAGGCCTGCAGAGCCTGTCCCACCCACTGCCAGTCTTCTCTCATACACAGGATCATTGCCATGCTATCCCCAGACGAGCAGGCCCTCTTCAAAGAACGTATCCGATTCCTGGATAAGAAGATCCACCCTGGACTCAAGAAACTGCACTGGGCCTTGAAGGGGGCTAGTACCTTCTTCATCACAGAGTGCCGCGTACACGCCAGCAAGGTGGGTCCCGGTCACTAGGCTCTGAAGGTCTGTAGGGCTGACCCAAAGGCCGGTGCGTGGATGATCTGTACCTGAGTCCTGGGTCGTGGTGGAAAGACCAGGGAATAGTGTGAAAGAAGGGAAGTGTGCCGAGGGAAGGACTTTTGTTTTCATTTTTAATGTCAGCAGCTCTAGCTCGAGGACAGGTGGGAGGATAGCACGAAGCCCGAGGGTCTCTTCCCAAACTGAGGCTCCCCCCGTGGGTGCGGCCTGACTCTAGGTGCAGACCATCGTGAATGAGTTCAAGGCCTCCACCCTGACCATTGGCTGGCGAGCGCAGGAGATCTCCGAGACGCTCTTGGTGCGCATCAGCGGCAAACGGGTGTACAGGGACCTGGAATTTGAGGAGGACCAGCGGGAGCACCGAGCAGCCGTGCAACAGAAATTGATGAGCCTGCACCAGGACGTGGTGGCCATCATGACCAACTCCTACGAAGTCTTCAAGAATGACGGCCCTGAGGTGTGGGTCCTGGGGCCTGGCTCTGTGGTTGGGCGAGCCCCCCGGGGCGGTCAGAACTTTCTCTTGGTTTCACCCATCCACCCTTTGTGAGGGCTTCTCACATGTCCTGCTCTCGTCTTGGGCTCACCCAACCTTCAGTCTTTCAAACCTTCTTCCTTCGGGACTCTGCATCCTACCTTTCTCTTCAGCCAGCTTGTTTCCTCCCACACTGGCCCCGTGTCCCCTGAGGGTTCCCCCTTCCGCCCACGCATCCCCCCAGATTCAGCAGCAGTGGATGCTGTACACGATTCGGCTGGACCGCATGATGGAGGACGCCCTGCGTCTGAACGTGAAGTGGTCGCTGCTGGAACTGTCCAAGGCCATCAACGGGGACGGAAAGACCACGCCCAACCCCCTCTTCCGAGTCCTGGTCATTTTGCAGAATGACGTGCAGGGAGGTGTGGCACAGGTGGGGACCTTGACCCCTGATGGTCCAAAACTGTCCCACTCTACTTTCGGTTTCCCTCAATACTCAAACTTGGCCCTTAGCGTTGACTTCATCCTACGGCCTCCAGGGCTGGTTCTGAGTGTTCAGTCTTCCCAGTCCTGAGGCTGGTCTCCTCTGTGGCCCATGCTGAGGCCCTCTCCCCTGTGTCCCCCGCCCCACAGGTGGAGTTCTCACCCACTCTGCAGACTCTGGCAGGTGTGGTCAATGACATTGGCCACCACCTCTTCTCCACCATCTCTGTCTTCCGCCACCTCCCCGAAATTCTCATCAGGCGCAAGTTTCATCGTGACCCCATCCATATAAACGTGGGTGAGTGGGCAGTGGGGAGGGCACTGGGTGCAGGGCTGTCAGAGACTTAGGGGTGGGCAGAGCCAAGAGGAGAGGCCAGGGCCGTTTTTGGACATACGGGGCTGGTCATCTCCATGATGCTGGGATGGTCAGGTCAGGGCCAGACCGGGAAGAGAGCAAGGCTGGCAGTGGTAGTGGAGGGTAAGTGTCTCACACTCAAGGGCTTTGGGACCGGGATGGGAGATTCGGAAGGACGAGTTTGTGATGGGGGCATGATGGGGATGCCCATCTGAATCCTCGGGCTGGAGTCCTGCTTTTACTGTCTGCCTCCCCCTCTACTTAAAAAAGCTCACGGTTGAGCCGTGTTTCCTTGGGGGGTGGTGTTGGAGAGAAGGGTCCGGGGGCCGGGGCCCAGGCTGGAGCTTAGGTTGGGCTGGGAGTGAGTGAGAAGCATTTGCTGGCCCTTGAAGAGCGAGACGAGGATATCAAGAAGATCCAGGCGCAGATCAGCAGCGGCATGACCAACAATGCGAGCCTGCTGCAGAACTACCTCAAGACCTGGGATTTGTATCGGGAGATCTGGGAGATCAACAAGGACTCCTTCATCCGCCGCTATCAGCGTCTCAACCCGCCCGTCTCTTCTTTTGATGCCGACATTGCCCGGTAAGGAGCGCAGGTGGCCGTGAAGCCTAGCATCCTACGGGCTGGGGCAGAGGCTTGGGGGAGGGAGAGCTGCAGAAAACGTGTGTCCTCAGCTATGGGAGAGGATCGGGAGTTAGGGCATCAGACCTTTGTTCCTCAAGGGGCAGAGATCACATCAGAGCTGGACAAAATTTAGGGCTTTTCCTTTTTGGGGGGGGAGAACCCACAGTGTCCTGTTGGGAAAGAACAAACGTAAAGGTCTGAAGGGTGAGAAGCAAGCATGTCTGTTTTAAGAGGGCAGATCAGAGTTACACTGAAGAGCGTTCTTGAGTCTCACTCGGAACTCCCATTGCTCTGTCCTCTAGTCGTTCATTCGCTGGGTAAACCCTGCTGCACCATGGATGGGGCGTGAGGAATAACGAAGCGAAGACTGTTTCCTCCCATGTGCTGCAGTGCAGTAGGGAAGGTCCCCGAGAAAGCGGTGGGGGTGGCATCCTGAGAAGGGTTGAGACCCCAGCCCTACCCCTCACTGGCTGAGGCACTGTAGGCAGCTAACTTGTGCTCCCCGGGGAGCAGATATGACTCTACCTACCTTATGAGGCTGTGAGGTAATTTTTTAAGATTTTATTTATTAGAGAGAGAGAGTGCACGAGCAGGGGCAGTGGCAGAGGGAGAAGTGGATTCCCCACTGATCAGGGAGCCCCACACGGGGCTTGATCCCAGGACCCTGGGATCATGACCTGAACCAAAGGCAGACCCTTCACCGACTGAGCCACCCAGGCGCCCGAGGTTGTGAGGTCATTAAGTCTACGTGACAGCCCTTTGCAAGCTCGAGAGCACCCTGCGAGTGTGCTCATTACACAAGCGTCCGTGTGATAAGAACTATGATAAAGTCGCGCAAAGCCCCCACGCAGGTCCGTGGAAGGACAGAGTTCCACCCGGGACAGTAGGAAAGGCTGCGCAAAGGGAGTGGCCGGGGCTGGGGGCGGAGTGGGTAGCAGTCCCACGGGCAGCAGGGGTGGGGGGAGGGCCTTTCAGGCGGAGAACACGGCGCGGGGACGCATGCGCACGCTCTCCGAGCTGCGTGGTCCAGAGCGCAGGTGCGGGGCGGAAGCGCGCCGGGGCTTAGGGAGGGCAGACCGCTTCCTTCTCTCGACAGCCTTGTGATGTGGCTTCTGTCATTACCACTGTGTTGTAGACGAGAACTTGGGGCTCAGAACGTTTTAAATAACCTGTTTGAGGGCGCAGAGCTGGGGAGCACCAGTGGGTATGCCGCTCAGATCTGCGCCACCCTGAAGCCTCGAGAGGCAGACGAAGGCGTCTGACGGCTGCGTCGTAGGCAGGACTTGAGGAAATGATGGGATCACAGCCGTGTGGCTGGGAGACCCCGGGAGTAGAGGAGCCTCTCGGAGCTGCTGCACAGGCCTGGGGGGCAGGACGCCAGAACTCGAACTCGCGACAGGGCAGAGGGCTTGTCTGCCGCGAGAAGACCACCCTAGCGGGGACACGGGCCCTTGCAGCTACACGGAGGTGGCCAATAACGTGCAGAAGGAGGAGACGGTGCTCAACATCCAGTTCGTGCTGCTGGACTGCTCCCACCTCAAGTTCTCGCTGGTGCAGCACTGTAGCGAGTGGCAGAACAAGTTCACGACTCTGCTCAAGGAGATGGCGGCGCGGCGCCTCCTGGAGCTCCATACCTACCTGCGGGACAACGGGGAGAAGTATGGGCTGCCGGGCCACTGGGGGGGGTGGGGGCAGGAGGGCGGCCGTGACCCTCCCGCTCACCCCTGCGCATGCCGTGCCTGCCTTCAGAATCAGCCGCCCTCCGCAGACGCTGGAGGAACTGGGGGTCAGTTTGCAGCTCATGGAGACCCTGCAGCATGACCTGCCCGACCTGGAGACCCAGATTCCCCCCATACACGAGCAGTTCACCATCCTTGAGAAGTACGAGGTGCCAGTTCAGGAGAACGTGAGTTTCTGGGGCTTGCCGTCCACCAGGGTTGGGCCCGTGGCAGCAGCAGCTTGCGGAGAAAGCCAACCCCCGCGTCGTAGTCCCTGGGCTGCTAGGAGGAACGGCAGAAAAGTGAGCCCGGCAGAAGGCGCAAGATCCTGAGGCCTCAGAGAGCCAGAGAATTTAGATGGCAGTTTGGGTCGGATTATGGGTTTAGGCCCAGCAGCTCCTGGCTTCATATCTTTGGGTCTCACAGAGTGTAGAATGTGGCCACAGACTCTGGTCCACAGGGTCAATAACAAGGCCCTAAGAGCGTGGCTGAGGACAGACCTTCTGCTTGTGGGTCATTGTCCCCTCCTCGATGTCCTCAGGTCCTGGAGATGCTGGACAGTCTCAACGGGGAGTGGGTCACCTTCCAACAAATTCTGTTGGACAGTGAACAAATGCTGAAGAAACACAAGGAGAAGTTCAAGACAGGCCTCATCCACTCAGCGGATGATTTCAAGAAGAAAGCACATAATCTTCTGGAAGACTTTGAATCCAAAGGTGCCTCTTTCTCCAGCCCTCCCCCTGTACCTTTGTTGTGACCTGGTCTCTCAAAAACTCGGTCCCGGGGCAGTAGGCACAAGGATGAGCAGAGGAAGGATGCTGCTGTGGGGAGGGGAGGGAGGCCTGGTGCTTCTGGTTGGAGCATGCTGCCCAGGTCACAGCACTTCCAGTTTTTTTTCTTTCCCGTAACCCTCCCAGTTCTGATTGTCACACCATGTATAGGAGTTTTTGCTAACGTGAATCATCATTCTTTGAGTGCATTTCCTTGTTTTCCTTCCTGCCCCCGTCAGGTGAGGAGAGAAGGGAGATTTGCCCACAAAGAGGTAGGAGGACCACGATGCCCTTCCAGGGGATGATGGCCTTCACTTTGGATTTCCTACAGGCCCCTTCACCAGTAACGTGGGACATCAGGCGGCCTTGCAGCAGATTGCTCAGGTGCGGGCCATGCTGAATGCCATGCAGGAAGAAGAAAACAGTCTCCGCTCCAGCCTGGGCATCTTCAAGATCGAGCAGCCAGCCTCCAAGGACCTGCAGAACCTGGAGAAGGTGATGTGCTGGGCTAGGTCCTTGTGCTGAGCAGGGATGGGGGCCGGGGGCAGGAGCCTGGGGCCTGAGGGCCGGACTGGGAAGATGGGAGGACAAGGACCTTTGAAAAAAAATGGAGGTAAAATTCGGATAACAAAATAACCATTTTAAAGCCAACGATTCAGTGGCATTTCGTACATTCACAATGTCGTGAAGTCATTACCTCTGGCTCCACAATACTTTCATCACCCCAGAAGGAAGCCTACACCCTCTCCTCTCAGCCCCTGATGACCACTAATTGATCTGTCTACGGATTTGCCTGTCCTTTATGTTTCGTATCAACGGATTTGTACCTGGCTTATTTCACTCGGTATAATGTTTTCAAGATTCACGCATGTCGTAGTGTGCATTGGTGTTTCCCTCCTTTTTACGGGATCTTCCATTGTGTGGGCATTTGGCTTGATTCCCCCCTTTTAACCATCTAGCTGCTATGAGCGTGTGTGTCCTTGGGTTTGCTTGAGTCCCGCTCCCAGTTCCCAGGTATGCATGGAGGAGTGGAATTGCTGGGTCAGATGGCAGCTCTGTGTTTAACGTATGGGGGGCTATCAAGCTCTTCTCCCCAGTGGCCGCACGTTTTATGATCCCGCCAGCCCCGCGCGGGGCTCCTGTCTCTCCGCATCCTCGTGGGCACCCCACCCCATGCCTTTTCTGGGCCTGGTCATCCTGCTGGGTGTGAAGTGATATCTCGTGGTGGCTTTGATTTGCGTGTCCCTCTTGGCTAAAGATATCGAGGATCTTTTTGTGTGCTTGTCACTCGATGAGCTCTTAAGGCGAGAGAGTGGAGAAGAAGATGTGAACAGAGGAGGCAGCCCTCCTTTGCAGAGGGCAAGGCTTCTCGGAGTGCGAGGAGCCGTGGGCCTGAGCGATGTCAGGGAGGAGGAGGGCACGAGTCCCCTCACGTAACGTTTCTTTCCATTCTTGGCTGTGAAGGAGCTGGACGCGCTCCAGCAAGTGTGGGAGATCACGCGGGACTGGGAGGAGAACTGGAACCAGTGGAAGACCGGCCGGTTCCTGACCCTGCAGACAGAGGCCATGGAGACAATGGCGCACGGCCTATTCCGCCGTCTCACCAGACTATCCAAAGAATACAAGGTGCGTGGAGTGTGGTGGGGGCCAGAAGACAAGTCCACTGAGGAAGCGGGATGGTGCAGGGATGATGGGCAGGGCCACTGACGGCTCCCATGTCTGCCCAGGACCGCAACTGGGAAATTATTGAAACCACCCGATCCAAAATAGAGCAGTTCAAGAGGACCATGCCTCTCATCTCGGACCTTCGCAACCCCGCCCTCAGAGAGAGGTGAAGCTGCTCCTTGGGGCCACCCCCTGGCCTGTGGTCACCTGGTTCTCGAGGTGTCCCCTCCCCGTGTCTGTGTCTCCCTGCCCCCGCCCACAAATGCACATCCTGGGGAAACCTTCACTCGAGCCCTCCCTGTCCTCTGTCTCACACATGGTCCTGGGTTCTCTGGCCTTCCCGGCTCCTCCTCTGTTCCCTTCCCCCTGCGTCTCCCAGTGCTTTGTTCTGTCACAGCTAAGCTTGATGTCTTCTGTCTACACAAGGTTCTATTCTTTTTTTAAAAAACATTTTATTTATTTTATTGGGGGGGAGGGGCAGACGAAAGGAGAGGATCAAGCAGACTCTGGACCGAGAGCGAGCGTGAAACGGCGCGATCTCACAACCGTGAGATCATGACCTGAGCCGAAATCAAGAGTCAGATGCTTAACTGACTGAGCCACCCTGGTGTCCCCAAAAGGTTTTATTCTGATGTGGCCAAAANTTTTTTCACGCAAAGTCCTCTCTGCCTTCCATCTCTGTGTCTTTCTCTACTTTCTGAGAGATTTCTGTCAATTTCATCGTTAACGGGCTTGTTTGTTCGTTAATGTTCTGCTATCCTCTTTAACTTCCAAGAGCTCTTCTGGGTTTCGGGTCATGGATGACCTTTTCTCTCTCTCAGGATGTTCACACAGTTTTGTTCCATTGTCTTACTTGGTGTGGACAGCCTTCTTACTTGGTGTGGACAGCCTTCTTTCTGCATGGCCCTGTCCCCTCGTCTCTCCTTGGAGTTGCTTTTCTTCTCTTTGTTTTGGCTTTGACTTTTGTGCTAGGAAGGACAGAGACCAAGGTTTTGTGATCTTTGGTTGTCCATCTTCAAGGGCAGGGAGCTAGAAAGCGGACTGGAAACTCTGCTGAGCTGGTCGTGGGGCTCATGGATTGTGGGCTGTTTCCAGGGAACCCCTGAGGTCACCGTCCTTGGGACTCACCCCTCAGGCTGGCCAGAGGCCATGGAAAACAGTCCTCCAGGCTTCGTTCTGGAGGGTGTTGGTCCAGCTGCCCGAGCGCTGGTTGCTGGGTCGGAAAAGAAGGCTGGGGGTCTTAACATTCAGTGTGCACGCAGGCCCTTAATGTCGCCTCCTCTCAGTACACCCCCTCCTTCAGCCGGGCGTGGGGTCCCCAGTCCAAGATCCTCCGTTGGGCTGTCTCCGTACTGTCTCTCCAGACAAGAAGCCGTCCATCTTCTGTTGGGGTGACGAGGACACTTGCTTAACTGTGCAGAGTAGGGGCGGGGACTGTCATGTTGTGGCCCCAGCTTGCCTTCCTGAGATGCTCAGAGACACCACCCTGGGCCTCAGAGAGCCCCATGGCATAAAAGGAGTGGCCTCTTAGCTGTCTCTGTCACCAGCCAAGAATGCCAGCTCTGCTCCTTACCCATCGGCTTCTCAGCTTCCAATCTGCCTGTAAGGGCATACGCCCCATACACACAAAACCCCCTTTACTGTTGTGCTGGTTTGGGGAGGGAGGGCAGCAAAACTCAGTGAGTCTAGCCAGCCTTCTTTACCGGGAGGTTCTGCTTGTCTCTTATCTCTGTCTCCGTGGCCTCCCAGCCCCACCGCCCTGGGGCCACTGCTGGCTTCAGGTCAGGCCCTTGAGCAGTCCACACCGAGCTGCTTTGTTCCTTCTCCCCGAGGTCTCTACTGATTCTCTTTGTGGAGATTGACTACTGGGAACGGCTGCTCTTTGAGACGCCCCACTACGTGATGAACGTAGCCGAGCGTGCGGAGGACCTGCGCGTTCTTCGGGAAAACCTGTTGCTTGTGGCTCGAGACTACAACCGGTAAGGCTGCGGTCCTGAGCGCGGCCATCTGTGCGGCCTCTGAGCCTCCTCCATGTCTTATCCATTCCGTGGTGTCGTCTATCTCCTGCAGGATCTATCCTTTACATGTGACCGTCTCAAAAAAATGCTTTCTCCTAGTCTCTTGCATGGCCCTGCGGTTATTCCTGTCTCTTGCACTTTTGTCTTCTAGCTTCAGGGTAGAGAGCAAAAGCAAGCCAACCAGGTCATCTCCAACCCCACAGGGCACCGGGACCATGTCTGCTGTGGGCCTGGGTCACTTTTCTAGGAATGAAACTGGGGGGGCATTAGGATCGTGGGCACGGGATAACATCAGCATTATTGAACCAAGGCCACGCTCGCACCTCTTCTCTAAATACCCTTAGTACTTATCTCTGGACTGAGGCTAGTTCTCGGCTGGGTACCTCTCTCAGCCCATTTAAAGTCCAAGTGGGTGGAGCCAGCAGTCCTGGTCTGGGTGTCTAGAACTATGTCGTACAATATGGCGGCCCCCAGTTGCACATGCTTATTTCTATTTTAATGACTTAATTGGAATTACATAAAATCTTAAAATTGAGTCACTCATTTGCACAGGCCACATTTCAAGTGCCCCACAGCCACACGTGGTTAGCGATGACCGTATGTGGACAGCACAAAGTGTAGAGAGTTTCCACTATCGGCCAAAGTTTTCTTAGAAAGCACACTGTAGGGGCGCCTGGGTAGCGCAGTTGTTAAGCGTCTGCCTTCGGCTCAGGGCGTGATCCCGGCGTTTCGGGATCGAGTCCCACATCGGGATCCTCCGCTGGGAGCCTGCTTCTTCCTCCCCTACTCGCCTGCTGTGTTCCCTCTCTCGCCGGCTGTCTCTCTGTTACATAAATAAAAAATAAAATCTTAAAAAAAAAAAAAAAGAAAGCACACTGTAGCCTTGTGAGCTTTCAGATGTCTCCACCAAGTCTCCTGGTATGGAGGAGAGGCCTGCAGAGCCTGTCCCACCCACTGCCAGTCTTCTCTCATACACAGGATCATTGCCATGCTATCCCCAGATGAGCAGGCCCTCTTCAAAGAACGTATCCGATTCCTGGATAAGAAGATCCACCCTGGACTCAAGAAACTGCACTGGGCCTTGAAGGGGGCTAGTACCTTCTTCATCACAGAGTGCCGCGTACACGCCAGCAAGGTGGGTCCCGGTCACTAGGCTCTGAAGGTCTGTAGGGCTGACCCAAAGGCCGGTGCGTGGATGATCTGTACCTGAGTCCTGGGTCGTGGTGGAAAGACCAGGGAATAGTGTGAAAGAAGGGAAGTGTGCCGAGGGAAGGACTTTTGTTTTCATTTTTAATGTCAGCAGCTCTAGCTCGAGGACAGGTGGGAGGATAGCACGAAGCCCGAGGGTCTCTTCCCAAACTGAGGCTCCCCCCGTGGGTGCGGCCTGACTCTAGGTGCAGACCATCGTGAATGAGTTCAAGGCCTCCACCCTGACCATTGGCTGGCGAGCGCAGGAGATCTCCGAGACGCTCTTGGTGCGCATCAGCGGCAAACGGGTGTACAGGGACCTGGAATTTGAGGAGGACCAGCGGGAGCACCGAGCAGCCGTGCAACAGAAATTGATGAGCCTGCACCAGGACGTGGTGGCCATCATGACCAACTCCTACGAAGTCTTCAAGAATGACGGCCCTGAGGTGTGGGTCCTGGGGCCTGGCTCTGTGGTTGGGCGAGCCCCCCGGGGCGGTCAGAACTTTCTCTTGGTTTCACCCATCCACCCTTTGTGAGGGCTTCTCACATGTCCTGCTCTCGTCTTGGGCTCACCCAACCTTCAGTCTTTCAAACCTTCTTCCTTCGGGACTCTGCATCCTACCTTTCTCTTCAGCCAGCTTGTTTCCTCCCACACTGGCCCCGTGTCCCCTGAGGGTTCCCCCTTCCGCCCACGCATCCCCCCAGATTCAGCAGCAGTGGATGCTGTACACGATTCGGCTGGACCGCATGATGGAGGACGCCCTGCGTCTGAACGTGAAGTGGTCGCTGCTGGAACTGTCCAAGGCCATCAACGGGGACGGAAAGACCACGCCCAACCCCCTCTTCCGAGTCCTGGTCATTTTGCAGAATGACGTGCAGGGAGGTGTGGCACAGGTGGGGACCTTGACCCCTGATGGTCCAAAACTGTCCCACTCTACTTTCGGTTTCCCTCAATACTCAAACTTGGCCCTTAGCGTTGACTTCATCCTACGGCCTCCAGGGCTGGTTCTGAGTGTTCAGTCTTCCCAGTCCTGAGGCTGGTCTCCTCTGTGGCCCATGCTGAGGCCCTCTCCCCTGTGTCCCCCGCCCCACAGGTGGAGTTCTCACCCACTCTGCAGACTCTGGCAGGTGTGGTCAATGACATTGGCCACCACCTCTTCTCCACCATCTCTGTCTTCCGCCACCTCCCCGAAATTCTCATCAGGCGCAAGTTTCATCGTGACCCCATCCATATAAACGTGGGTGAGTGGGCAGTGGGGAGGGCACTGGGTGCAGGGCTGTCAGAGACTTAGGGGTGGGCAGAGCCAAGAGGAGAGGCCAGGGCCGTTTTTGGACATACGGGGCTGGTCATCTCCATGATGCTGGGATGGTCAGGTCAGGGCCAGACCGGGAAGAGAGCAAGGCTGGCAGTGGTAGTGGAGGGTAAGTGTCTCACACTCAAGGGCTTTGGGACCGGGATGGGAGATTCGGAAGGACGAGTTTGTGATGGGGGCATGATGGGGATGCCCATCTGAATCCTCGGGCTGGAGTCCTGCTTTTACTGTCTGCCTCCCCCTCTACTTAAAAAAGCTCACGGTTGAGCCGTGTTTCCTTGGGGGGTGGTGTTGGAGAGAAGGGTCCGGGGGCCGGGGCCCAGGCTGGAGCTTAGGTTGGGCTGGGAGTGAGTGAGAAGCATTTGCTGGCCCTTGAAGAGCGAGACGAGGATATCAAGAAGATCCAGGCGCAGATCAGCAGCGGCATGACCAACAATGCGAGCCTGCTGCAGAACTACCTCAAGACCTGGGATTTGTATCGGGAGATCTGGGAGATCAACAAGGACTCCTTCATCCGCCGCTATCAGCGTCTCAACCCGCCCGTCTCTTCTTTTGATGCCGACATTGCCCGGTAAGGAGCGCAGGTGGCCGTGAAGCCTAGCATCCTACGGGCTGGGGCAGAGGCTTGGGGGAGGGAGAGCTGCAGAAAACGTGTGTCCTCAGCTATGGGAGAGGATCGGGAGTTAGGGCATCAGACCTTTGTTCCTCAAGGGGCAGAGATCACATCAGAGCTGGACAAAATTTAGGGCTTTTCCTTTTTGGGGGGGGAGAACCCACAGTGTCCTGTTGGGAAAGAACAAACGTAAAGGTCTGAAGGGTGAGAAGCAAGCATGTCTGTTTTAAGAGGGCAGATCAGAGTTACACTGAAGAGCGTTCTTGAGTCTCACTCGGAACTCCCATTGCTCTGTCCTCTAGTCGTTCATTCGCTGGGTAAACCCTGCTGCACCATGGATGGGGCGTGAGGAATAACGAAGCGAAGACTGTTTCCTCCCATGTGCTGCAGTGCAGTAGGGAAGGTCCCCGAGAAAGCGGTGGGGGTGGCATCCTGAGAAGGGTTGAGACCCCAGCCCTACCCCTCACTGGCTGAGGCACTGTAGGCAGCTAACTTGTGCTCCCCGGGGAGCAGATATGACTCTACCTACCTTATGAGGCTGTGAGGTAATTTTTTAAGATTTTATTTATTAGAGAGAGAGAGTGCACGAGCAGGGGCAGTGGCAGAGGGAGAAGTGGATTCCCCACTGATCAGGGAGCCCCACACGGGGCTTGATCCCAGGACCCTGGGATCATGACCTGAACCAAAGGCAGACCCTTCACCGACTGAGCCACCCAGGCGCCCGAGGTTGTGAGGTCATTAAGTCTACGTGACAGCCCTTTGCAAGCTCGAGAGCACCCTGCGAGTGTGCTCATTACACAAGCGTCCGTGTGATAAGAACTATGATAAAGTCGCGCAAAGCCCCCACGCAGGTCCGTGGAAGGACAGAGTTCCACCCGGGACAGTAGGAAAGGCTGCGCAAAGGGAGTGGCCGGGGCTGGGGGCGGAGTGGGTAGCAGTCCCACGGGCAGCAGGGGTGGGGGGAGGGCCTTTCAGGCGGAGAACACGGCGCGGGGACGCATGCGCACGCTCTCCGAGCTGCGTGGTCCAGAGCGCAGGTGCGGGGCGGAAGCGCGCCGGGGCTTAGGGAGGGCAGACCGCTTCCTTCTCTCAACAGCCTTGTGATGTGGCTTCTGTCATTACCACTGTGTTGTAGACGAGAACTTGGGGCTCAGAACGTTTTAAATAACCTGTTTGAGGGCGCAGAGCTGGGGAGCACCAGTGGGTATGCCGCTCAGATCTGCGCCACCCTGAAGCCTCGAGAGGCAGACGAAGGCGTCTGACGGCTGCGTCGTAGGCAGGACTTGGGGAAATGATGGGATCATAGCCGTGTGGCTGGGAGACCCCGGGAGTAGAGGAGCCTCTCGGAGCTGCTGCACAGGCCTGGGGGGCAGGACGCCAGAACTCGAACTCGCGACAGGGCAGAGGGCTTGTCTGCCGCGAGAAGACCACCCTAGCGGGGACACGGGCCCTTGCAGCTACACGGAGGTGGCCAATAACGTGCAGAAGGAGGAGACGGTGCTCAACATCCAGTTCGTGCTGCTGGACTGCTCCCACCTCAAGTTCTCGCTGGTGCAGCACTGTAGCGAGTGGCAGAACAAGTTCACGACTCTGCTCAAGGAGATGGCGGCGCGGCGCCTCCTGGAGCTCCATACCTACCTGCGGGACAACGGGGAGAAGTATGGGCTGCCGGGCCACTGGGGGGGGTGGGGGCAGGAGGGCGGCCGTGACCCTCCCGCTCACCCCTGCGCATGCCGTGCCTGCCTTCAGAATCAGCCGCCCTCCGCAGACGCTGGAGGAACTGGGGGTCAGTTTGCAGCTCATGGAGACCCTGCAGCATGACCTGCCCGACCTGGAGACCCAGATTCCCCCCATACACGAGCAGTTCACCATCCTTGAGAAGTACGAGGTGCCAGTTCAGGAGAACGTGAGTTTCTGGGGCTTGCCGTCCACCAGGGTTGGGCCCGTGGCAGCAGCAGCTTGCGGAGAAAGCCAACCCCCGCGTCGTAGTCCCTGGGCTGCTAGGAGGAACGGCAGAAAAGTGAGCCCGGCAGAAGGCGCAAGATCCTGAGGCCTCAGAGAGCCAGAGAATTTAGATGGCAGTTTGGGTCGGATTATGGGTTTAGGCCCAGCAGCTCCTGGCTTCATGTCTTTGGGTCTCACAGAGTGTAGAATGTGGCCACAGACTCTGGTCCGCAGGGTCAATAACAAGGCCCTAACTTGTCCCCTCCTCGATGTCCTCAGGTCCTGGAGATGCTGGACAGTCTCAACGGGGAGTGGGTCACCTTCCAACAAATTCTGTTGGACAGTGAGCAAATGCTGAAGAAACACAAGGAGAAGTTCAAGACAGGCCTCATCCACTCAGCGGATGATTTCAAGAAGAAAGCACATAATCTTCTGGAAGACTTTGAATCCAAAGGTGCCTCTTTCTCCAGCCCTCCCCCTGTACCTTTGTTGTGACCTGGTCTCTCAAAAACTCGGTCCCGGGGCAGTAGGCACAAGGATGAGCAGAGGAAGGATGCTGCTGTGGGGAGGGGAGGGAGGCCTGGTGCTTCTGGTTGGAGCATGCTGCCCAGGTCACAGCACTTCCAGTTTTTTTTCTTTCCCGTAACCCTCCCAGTTCTGATTGTCACACCATGTATAGGAGTTTTTGCTAACGTGAATCATCATTCTTTGAGTGCATTTCCTTGTTTTCCTTCCTGCCCCCGTCAGGTGAGGAGAGAAGGGAGATTTGCCCACAAAGAGGTAGGAGGACCACGATGCCCTTCCAGGGGATGATGGCCTTCACTTTGGATTTCCTACAGGCCCCTTCACCAGTAACGTGGGACATCAGGCGGCCTTGCAGCAGATTGCTCAGGTGCGGGCCATGCTGAATGCCATGCAGGAAGAAGAAAACAGTCTCCGCTCCAGCCTGGGCATCTTCAAGATCGAGCAGCCAGCCTCCAAGGACCTGCAGAACCTGGAGAAGGTGATGTGCTGGGCTAGGTCCTTGTGCTGAGCAGGGATGGGGGCCGGGGGCAGGAGCCTGGGGCCTGAGGGCCGGACTGGGAAGATGGGAGGACAAGGACCTTTGAAAAAAAATGGAGGTAAAATTCGGATAACAAAATAACCATTTTAAAGCCAACGATTCAGTGGCATTTCGTACATTCACAATGTCGTGAAGTCATTACCTCTGGCTCCACAATACTTTCATCACCCCAGAAGGAAGCCTACACCCTCTCCTCTCAGCCCCTGATGACCACTAATTGATCTGTCTACGGATTTGCCTGTCCTTTATGTTTCGTATCAACGGATTTGTACCTGGCTTATTTCACTCGGTATAATGTTTTCAAGATTCACGCATGTCGTAGTGTGCATTGGTGTTTCCCTCCTTTTTACGGGATCTTCCATTGTGTGGGCATTTGGCTTGATTCCCCCCTTTTAACCATCTAGCTGCTATGAGGCGTGTGTGTCCTTGGGTTTGCTTGAGTCCCGCTCCCAGTTCCCAGGTATGCATGGAGGAGTGGAATTGCTGGGTCAGATGGCAGCTCTGTGTTTAACGTATGGGGGGCTATCAAGCTCTTCTCCCCAGTGGCCGCACGTTTTATGATCCCGCCAGCCCCGCGCGGGGCTCCTGTCTCTCCGCATCCTCGTGGGCACCCCACCCCATGCCTTTTCTGGGCCTGGTCATCCTGCTGGGTGTGAAGTGATATCTCGTGGTGGCTTTGATTTGCGTGTCCCTCTTGGCTAAAGATATCGAGGATCTTTTTGTGTGCTTGTCACTCGATGAGCTCTTAAGGCGAGAGAGTGGAGAAGAAGATGTGAACAGAGGAGGCAGCCCTCCTTTGCAGAGGGCAAGGCTTCTCGGAGTGCGAGGAGCCGTGGGCCTGAGCGATGTCAGGGAGGAGGAGGGCACGAGTCCCCTCACGTAACGTTTCTTTCCATTCTTGGCTGTGAAGGAGCTGGACGCGCTCCAGCAAGTGTGGGAGATCACGCGGGACTGGGAGGAGAACTGGAACCAGTGGAAGACCGGCCGGTTCCTGACCCTGCAGACAGAGGCCATGGAGACAATGGCGCACGGCCTATTCCGCCGTCTCACCAGACTATCCAAAGAATACAAGGTGCGTGGAGTGTGGTGGGGGCCAGAAGACAAGTCCACTGAGGAAGCGGGATGGTGCAGGGATGATGGGCAGGGCCACTGACGGCTCCCATGTCTGCCCAGGACCGCAACTGGGAAATTATTGAAACCACCCGATCCAAAATAGAGCAGTTCAAGAGGACCATGCCTCTCATCTCGGACCTTCGCAACCCCGCCCTCAGAGAGAGGTGAAGCTGCTCCTTGGGGCCACCCCCTGGCCTGTGGTCACCTGGTTCTCGAGGTGTCCCCTTCCCGTGTCTGTGTCTCCCTGCCCCCGCCCACAAATGCACATCCTGGGGAAACCTTCACTCGAGCCCTCCCTGTCCTCTGTCTCACACATGGTCCTGGGTTCTCTGGCCTTCCCGGCTCCTCCTCTGTTCCCTTCCCCCTGCGTCTCCCAGTGCTTTGTTCTGTCACAGCTAAGCTTGATGTCTTCTGTCTACACAAGGTTCTATTCTTTTTTTAAAAAACATTTTATTTATTTTATTGGGGGGGAGGGGCAGACGAAAGGAGAGGATCAAGCAGACTCTGGACCGAGAGCGAGCGTGAAACGGCGCGATCTCACAACCGTGAGATCATGACCTGAGCCGAAATCAAGAGTCAGATGCTTAACTGACTGAGCCACCCTGGTGTCCCCAAAAGGTTTTATTCTGATGTGGCCAAAAGTATCCCCTTCTTCCTTCGTGGTTTTCGCTTCTGGGCTTTGTCTAAGAAGACCTCCCCACCTAGAGTTAAACATGCATTCTCTCCATACTTTCCTCTAATACTTTATAATTCTATTTTGCAAGTTTTACTGTTTTGGTGCATATGGTATCCGTTACATGCTAGGAGAGGCGTAATGAACTATTCTATAAATGGCGTTGTAATAATTACCCATTAAGCAGGAAGTGATTTCCCTTCTTCCGCGTTGTGTCCAATACAGTGTTTTTGGCAGGGCTTCACCCTTATGAGTCCTGTGGTTCAGTACAACCTGACCGCTTCACCTGCTTGAGTTGTTCAGCCTCCCCTAGGCCCAGTTCCCCGGGCACAGGTGGAAGAACCGAAGTTCCTCGTTGATGGCGGGCATGTGAATTAAGTGAGCCGTCTCGTGCACAGCGCTTGGCCCCATGCATAGTCTGTCTACAGTAAACCCGCAATGATCAGTCTGAACTCCCACTCCAGAGGACTAGCACCCCAATCTCTGTACTCCCCGCAGTGCCTGGGACTGCATCCTAGGGCCTATTTAATATATAATATCGCTACATCTATGGAATCATACTGTTGCAATAGGGGAGAGAAAGCTGGAGATCGATGCTAGCCCATAGACCCTGATGTCCAGCCTGGTGATCTGACCTTCCGTCCCTGGCTGCAGGCACTGGGATCAGGTCAGGGATGAGATCCAACGGGAGTTTGATCCGGAATCTGAGAGCTTCACCTTGGAGCAGATTGTGGACCTTGGGATGGACCAGCACGTGGAGAAAATCGGGGGGATCTCTGCATCAGCCACCAAAGAGCTGGCTATAGAGTTGGTACGTCAGGGTTCCCTCCCGCGTACCCCAGTCCTAACCCTCCTGCGGCCAGCTGTTCATGATCCTACAGCCCCTCCGAGTTCTGTTCCTTTTGGGGACTGAATACTGGATTGTTCTGTTCCCTATTTCTCTCCACAGGCGTTAAAGAACATTGCCAAGACCTGGAGTGTGATTCAGCTAGACATAGTTCCCTATAAGGACAAGGGCCACCACCGACTCCGGTAGAGAAGGCCTTGGGGTGCCGGGGGAGGGGCAGGCGGTGGGGGCTGGGCTGCAGAGCCTCCCGGGGTTTGGCAGTTGGGGATGGACTATAATTTGGATGCTTTCTGCCCCAGAGGCACAGAGGAAGTGTTCCAGGCCCTGGAAGATAACCAGGTGGCTCTGTCTACCATGAAGGCTTCCCGTTTTGTCAAGGCCTTCGAGAAGGAAGTGGACCACTGGGAGCGCTGCCTCTCCCTCATCTTGGAGGTCGTTGAGATGGTGCTTACCGTGCAGCGCCAGTGGATGTACCTCGAGGTCAGGACCCGCTCGCTGAGCTGCTCCCGTGAACCCTTCCCTGTTCCTCCTTTCTTGGCACACGACCTACATATTGGCCCTATTCTCAGCCTCGTCTTCCCACCTCTAAAGTCATCCTTCCTCTGGGCCGCAAGCATCTGACTCTTAGTGACGACCTCTCACGTTCGGTTCCCTCCTTGAAAAGCCTTTGCTCTTCTTCTGTTTTTCTTCTTGGACCCAGGTATCTGGCCTCCCAACCCCAACTTTCCTTCCGGAACTTGCGCACCTTGCCCTTTGGTTCTGACGCTCCTTCTCTTCCACTCAGCTGTCATTCCTGGCCTGGGAGTGGGGAGCAGAGTGTGGGGAGTATGTGAGAAACAGCCTCTCAGAGGCCAATTCTTGGGCCCTCAGAATATCTTCCTGGGAGAGGACATCCGTAAGCAGCTGCCCAGTGAATCAGCCCTATTTGACCAGGTCAACAACAACTGGAAATCCATCATGGATCGCTTGAGCAAGGACAGCAACGCTCTGGAGAGCACCCACCACCCAGGTCTGTCGGGCTCCGTGGCCTCTTGTTCTGAGGGAGGCTTCGTGGCTGCTGATGGGCTCGGGGGTGGGAGAGACACGTACACGCAGGAAGGCTGGTTGGTGGTGGTGGAGTGCGGTGAAGAGTCAGGAAGTGAGGTCTGGCGATGGGCTCCAAGAGTGGGCACCCTGAGGAGGAGAGTTCTCTTGGGGGGTGTGGAGGACTTCTTTGCTTTGCCTTGGGCCAACCTAGTGGTTTTTCATTTTCCCAAGAACCTTGGGGGCATGTACTAAAAAGCCATAATTTTAGTTATTCTAATAAAGTGTTTGTAGGAGGATACGCAGAGTTAAGGGACAGCATGCATTTGTCAGAAAAAATACTTGAGGTCGTGGGCAAAATTACATTTCGAAACAGTTTATAAGCAAAGCCATTGAAACAAGTATCCATTTGTGGAACACAAAAACCAAACTCGTCTCACCCACTGCCAGTGATGTGCCACCCGAGGCCCGGCAGCCCGTGGACGTCATACTTGAGGCCGTGAGGATCGCCTCAGATTCCAGGACGTCCAGACTTTCCTCAGAAAGCTAGAAACTGGGAAAACAAGGGAATAAACCAATAGAGACCTAAGGCTAGGAGGAAACTAGGATTATTGAGAACCTGCCACCGAGAATCCATTTTGCTTAGTACCTCGGGTGGTTCTTTGAGGTAGACGTTACTAGCGTTTTACCCACAAGGAGGTGAGAGCTCAGTTAACGGGCATGCTGGTCGGCGGGTGGGCAGCGGTTTGCATGGCCACCATCTGTCCCTCAGTCCGGTGCTCTTTCACTATACCCCGAGGGACACCGGCCCCCCTGTGGTTGCAGCCCTTTTTCAATGTGTGCGAGTGATGTACTTATATTTAAATCTAATGATTTCACTTGTGGGGTTGTGTGGGTGCAGAACAGTCTCTAATTCCCAGAAGCTCCCGGGGTGACCAGCAGAGCCGGAGGAATGGGACTGTCGTAAGACTGAAGGGAGAGGAGATGTCGTTATGTTAGCGGAATCCCATATACCGTATGCTTAATGCGTAGTGTACAGGACACGTGATAGCGCATAATGAACACTGCTGATGACTTAACGAAGAGATGTGCTAAGCGTGATGGAGAGATTTGGAGACACTTCTCTGCTCCCAGCAACCGTTACGGCAACACGTACCCCAACATTCGAGAGCTAGCAAAGTGGGTCCGTGCTCCAGATCCACTCGTGGTAAAGGGTCCTCAGATGTCCTTCGTTGCTCTTCTCCCAGGCCTGCTGGACACGTTGATAGAAATGAACACAGTTCTGGAAGACATTCAGAAGTCTCTGGATGTGTATCTAGAGACCAAGCGCCATGTCTTTCCCCGTTTCTACTTCCTGTCCAACGATGACCTCCTGGAGATTCTGGGCCAGTCCCGCAACCCAGAGGCTGTGCAGCCGCACCTCAAAAAATGCTTTGACAACATCAAGTTGCTGCGAATGCAGAAGGTCAGCGGGGCTGTCCGGGATGGGGTGGAGGGCAGGGAGAGATGGCAACGTCAAGGCATTGAGGGCCTTGGAGGGGACCGTGGCCTCCCAGCAGGAGGGGGATAGGAATGATTCTGGGATAGAACTTTGTAGAATGGTAATAGTGGGGTCGGGGGAGAGGAGCAGAGACTACCCTCAAAGGGCCCAAGTACCTCGTAGCTGGATATGAGGAGTGGGCAGGCCAGGCCATTCCGAGCTTCCTGTTTTTACAGGTTGGGGGACCTGGCAGCAAATGGGAAGCTGTGGGAATGTTCTCGGGTGACGGCGAGTATGTTGACTTCCTCCACACAGTCCTTCTGGAAGGGCCTGTGGAGGTGAGTTGTGGTGAGGGTCCAAGAATTGAGCTGATTCTTCTTCCCCTTGGAAAGTTTGCTTGGCTCTGTGAGGAGACAACACTCTGTGAAGAGACCCACCTGTCATTGCTGAAAACTCTAACCTCTCCCCTGGACCTGAAAAGCAGACCATCTCCCCACCCCACCCCCAACGCCTCCATTTCCCTCTGGGGCCCGAGCCAGCCGCTGCCCAACTCCTGCGTGTCTCCTGGGCCCAAGGCCCTGGAGTCCTGCTAGTTCCTAAGCCCCTGCTCTCTGGGGAATGCTTGTCTGCGGCCCTGAGGCCCGGCCGTTCTGCCTTGTTACCTCCTCCCCCCCAGTCCTGGCTTGGTGACGTGGAACGGACTATGAGGGTGACCCTACGGGACCTCCTCCGGAACTGTCGCCTGGCCCTCAAGAAGTTTCTCAGCAAGAGGGACAAGTGGGTGAAGGAGTGGGCTGGCCAGGTGAGCTGGGGTCGGTGGAAACGAGGGAGCGAGAAAGGGCTGAGAGGGAGCCACGCCTGTCCTGGGCGAAGGCCTTGCTAGCCGGCATGCTGGGCCCTTAGCTGCTGCCCGTAGGCCTGTGCCCCATCCTTCAGCGCCAGGGAAGCCTGTTGAGAGAGCACCAGCGCCTGGGCCGGGGAGAGGCTGGGACTTGGGGGCTGGGCCGCATGCGGGGCCAGGCGATCCAGCCTCCACATGGGCCCTAGATGGTGATCGCAGCCAGTCAGATCCAGTGGACGGCTGACGTCACCAAGTGCCTGCTGACGGCCAAGGAGCGAGGAGACAAGAAAATCCTCAAGGTCCTGAAGAAGAAGCAGGTGGGGAGCCCTCCAAGCGTGGGGTGGGCCCGGGGGGGCATCGGAGGATACTCTGGAGTCTGAGTCAGGGTCACAGGGAGGGTGCTTTGTGGCGGACGTCCCGCGAGGCAGATCCGGGCGGCTTGGAAGGGCGGGCGGTTGGGATCCGCGCTGGGGCTGGAAGCCGGGTGAGGCCGGGGCGAGGCGTGGTCGGGGTTTGCTTGCCTTGCCCCCTCCGCTCTTTTCTCCACCACCTCGTCCCGCAGGTGTCCGTCCTGAACAAGTATTCGGAAGCCATCAGGGGGAACCTGACCAAAATCATGCGGCTGAAAATTGTGGCGCTGGTGACGATAGAGGTGCATGCCCGGGACGTTCTGGAGAAGCTGTACAAGAGCGGCCTCGTGGACGTCAGCTCCTTCGACTGGCTCAGCCAGCTGCGCTTCTACTGGGAGAAGGTGAGCCCAGCCCACGCTCCACCCACGCCCTCCGACGCCATGTCCCGTGTCCCAAATCAGGGCTAGCAGCGCGTGTTTCTGGTCGGTGCTGCTCACTGTGGGGGCGCTTGACTCAGCCCATAAAGGCCACGGGCGACTGTGGCGGACGGGGCGGTCTTGCGGCCTGAAACCCATCTTCCGTGTGGGCCGTAGAGCCTTCCCTCCACGGTCCAGATGGAACCCTGGCCTTGTACCTGCAGCCTCCCCGCCTCCCCAACTCCGGTGGGCTCTTCCTCCAAGCCCGCCTCTCCCTTCCTCTGTCCCGGTGCCCCAGGATCTGGACGACTGCATGATCCGCCAGACTAACACGCAGTTCCAGTACAGTTACGAGTACTTGGGGAACTCTGGCCGGCTCGTCATCACCCCACTGACAGACAGGTCGGCCAGCGAGGTGACAGGGTGGTGACACGGGGGCAAGAGCTGCTGAGGGCTCGCAGGAGTCTGACTCGGGTCCTGTCCTCGATCCTCAGGTGTTACATGACTCTGACCACGGCCCTGCACCTGCATCGGGGGGGCTCCCCCAAAGGCCCAGCGGGCACGGGGAAGACGGAGACCGTCAAGGACCTGGGCAAGGCCCTCGGCATATACGTCATCGTGGTCAACTGCTCCGAGGGCTTGGACTACAAGTCCATGGGCAGGATGTACTCAGGCCTGGCCCAGGTCCGTACCCCGCCACCCCGCCATCCCCTCCCAGTCCCAGATGGTCAGCTGAACCCCAGTCCAGGTCCCAACTTTGTAACGTACAGCATTCCATGCCTCAGTGCTTATGATCGCAGAAGTCCCTGCGCCTCCCCGAGCTTCGCTCAGCCTTCATTTTTACTTAATTTGAAAACTCAGATGATGACCTAAGGGCTTGAGGCGGTAACTCATGTGCACCAGTGCAGGGTGCAGGCCTCCGTGCTCACAAGTTCCCTCCCCGGGTCTCTTCCCAGCCTACACCTGCCCTGGCTCTCCCCGGGGTTGTCCTAAGATTGTGCTGTCGGCTGCAAAGTTCTGGCCAGGAACCGCCCCCGGGCTACGCTACCCCACCCCAGCCCAGGACCGCCACACCTGTCAGGACATTTCAGGCCGGGCGTGGCAGCCCCAGCTCTCAGGGCTCCCTCTTGGAGGGTCAGGCGCTTCTCTGGCCCCCAGCGACTTGGCCCCCCCCCACAGACCGGTGCCTGGGGCTGCTTTGACGAGTTTAACCGCATCAACGTGGAGGTGCTGTCGGTGGTGGCCCAGCAGATTCTGTCCATCCTGTCCGCCCTGGCCGCCAGCCTCACCCGCTTCTACTTTGAGGGCTTTGAAATAAACCTGGTGTGGTCCTGTGGGATCTTCATCACCATGAACCCCGGTACGGGGGGGGGGAGGGAGTGTCCAGGACAGAGAGCCGTTCGCCCCCTCCCCCTTCCAGGCCAACGTGTTCAGCCCAAGGGAGAGGCGGTAAAGGCAGCACAGCAAGAGGGAATAAACATCCGGCTTTGTGGGAGAAGGGGAAGCAGTCTTCCTGTCACCCTAAGGGGTCAATAACCGCCGTGTGTCTACACCTGTCCTGGTCCTTCGGGGTGCTTCGCCGTCTTCTCCCCCTCAGCCAGCTCCCTGAGTCCTGGTCTGTCTGCCATCCCGTTTGCAGGAATGGGGAATCTCCCCAGAATGCAGGGCCTGGGCTCTGTCATTACTGTTCCCCGGGACTGACTCAGGGGAAGGGTCTGCGGGGAGAGCAGGAAAGGACTCAAGGACTGAAGCAGTCAGAGAGATAGCGGCGATATGGATCAGGACCGCCATAGAGGGATGGGAAATGGCCACCTCTGTGATCTGAGTTTGAAACAGGGCTGCGCAGAAAGGGAGGAGAGGACCAGAGATAGGAGAGAGGGGCTGGAGCCAAGCAGAGGAGTGGAGAGCGTGTGGCTGGAGCTGGGGAGACTGGGCGCCGAGCCAGGGTTGGGGAGAATGGGGCCGAGAATGGGCAGTGGGTCCTCGGGGAGTGGTCTGGGTTCTGAATAGACAGCACTGTTTTCCAGGCTACGCCGGTCGCACGGAGCTGCCGGATAACTTGAAATCCATGTTCCGTCCCATCGCCATGGTGGTCCCTGATTCCACTCTTATTGCAGAGATCATTCTCTTCGGGGAGGGCTTTGGGAGCTGCAAGGTATGCCCATTACGTCTTGTTGCTAACGATCTGTCCCTTCCATGACGAGTCCCTGGACAGAGACACTTCAGAGGGACATGGGCTGCGGTCAGTAGGGTGTAGAGGCTCCCGCCTGGGAGGTCCCTAATCCATGTCGGCACTGTTCCCAGCATCATCTTGTTAGGATTGCCCCAGAGTCCAGCCTGGCCGCCTCGAGGCCCAGGCCCAGCTGCGTGTGTCTGTCGCTGTCCCTGCATGAGGCCGAGGGTTCCTGCTTGGTTTTCCTTCCCCAGATTCTGGCCAAGAAGGTATACACCCTCTACTCACTGGCCATGCAGCAGCTCTCCAGGCAGGACCATTACGACTTCGGCCTGCGCGCTCTCACCTCCCTCCTGCGCTACGCGGGCAAGAAGCGCCGCCTGGAGCCGGATCTGTCCGATGAAGAGGTAGATTGAGGACACGGCCCTCGGACCCGAACCCCCAGGTCACTGGTCCTACGTGCCTCCACTGAAGATTTTTCAGCTCCTTTCCCAGGACTGGGACCCCCGCCCCGCTCCCTGTCTCCTGCGTCACCTGGCATCACTTGACGTCACTTGGCCATCTGCACTGTTCTTGCCTCCTGCCCCTCAGCCCTTTGGATGGGGAAGGCCGAGGGGGCACCTGGGGCCTGGCTCCTCAGGCCGGAGGCTCCCTTGTTTCCCATCCAGGTTTTGCTGCTCTCGATGCGAGACATGAACATCGCCAAGCTCACCTCAGTCGACGTGCCACTCTTCAACGCCATCGTGCAAGACCTGTTCCCCAACATCGAGCTGCCTGTCATTGACTATGGCAAGGTACTCGTCCTCGCTTCTCCCGCTGGCTTCCCCCGCATGTGGAGCCAGGTGCTGGGCGCTCGGCTTGCGGGCCTCATTCTGCTGTCCACGGGCTGTGACTTTGCAGGACGGCTGCCTTCTCTGGGCTTCCTTGTCTATGGAACAATCTAGACCCACTCAGACACTCCACTCTCTCACTGCAGCCCCCACCCTCCTGGCGCGGCAGCTCTCCGACTCTCTGGAGCCCTCAGAGCCCTTCCTGCTTTCTCTGCACCCACCAGCCCCTCCTGCCTCCCCCTCTTTCCTCCCGCCGGAGCTGCCGATGTGTCAGAGCAGTGGCGTGGAAATGGGGGGTGGGCAGGAGGATTCTGGGAAGTACGGGCATCTTCTTCTCTGGTGGAATGGTGGTTCAGATACCCTGAATGATCCTTTCACTTGGAACCCCTAAAACGCTAGACAAAAATACGTCTTTGTAAATGTACTGCTAAGCGGGCAAGAAAGAAAGAATTCTGAGGGGAAGGGAGTAAAAGCAGGGAGATCATACAACAACCCTCCGAGGAAAGTGCCCTCACTGCTCCCATTAAGCAGAGGAGGACCCTGAGACCCAGATCAGTCCGTTCCTCGGGGTCTCCGGCTGGCTGATCCCAGAGCCCGGCCTCGCAGCTGGTGGCCAGCTTGCTCCTGAGAGAGTGGTGGCTGGAGCGAGGGGGCCCCGGCGCCACGTCCAGCAGCCTGACCGCGACCCCCCAGACGATGGCACGGGGCGTACAGGCCTCCCACTGTCTGTCGCTCCTCTCAGCTGCGGGACGCCATCGAGCAGGAGATCCGAGACATGGGCCTACAGAGCACACCATTCACCCTCACCAAGGTCATCCAGCTGTACGAGACCAAGAACTCCCGCCACTCCACCATGATCGTGGGCGGCACGGGCAGTGGCAAGACGACGTTGTGGCGCACCCTCCAGGCCTCCCTGTCCTCCCTGTGCCGCGCCGGAGAGCCCAACTTCAACCTTGTCCGGGTTGGGACCCGCGGGGCGGGCGGGCAGGGCGGGCCAGCAGGGCAGGGCTGGGGCGCAAGGGCGCCTGGGAGAGGCGAGAGACCCAAGGGCAAATACAGACCCCTGGGAGCAAAGGGGGTGACGTGGACGTAAACGGAGATCTCAGCATTGGCGTCTCCCCACAGCTTGAAAACCCCCTTCTGTGTTCTTTTTAGGAGTTCCCCTTGAACCCTAAGGCGTTGTCCCTAGGGGAGCTGTATGGGGAATATGACCTCAACACAAATGAGTGGACGGATGGCGTCCTGTCCAGCGTCATGCGATCGGCGTGTGCAGGTGCCTGGCAGTCTGAGGGTGGGAAGCCCGCGTTCGGGAGGGAAGTGCCTGGGCCGTGCTGCGGTACGAGGCAGAGGCACGTGCTTGCATCTCCGAGGAGCTGAGTGTGAAGGGAGGTCTAGGGAGAAGGGTCTGGCTTCCAGCTTCCTGACCATCCATCGTCCTACCAAGATGAGAAGCCGGACGAGAAGTGGATCCTTTTCGACGGCCCCGTGGACACACTGTGGATCGAGAGCATGAACTCGGTCATGGACGACAACAAAGTCCTGACCCTCATCAATGGGGAGCGCATCACGATGCCCGAGCAGGTGCCAGCCCTGCAGAGCCGGGGGGCCGAGGGGCACACAGCAGGGCTGGGGGGGGCCAGGGGGCAGGTGGACAAGGAGGTTCCATGGCAGAGGTGAGGAGGAGGGTACCTGGATTCAGGGAGGAATCTGGCCCAAGGGAGGAATGCCGGGTCTACTGTGGGTGCGGAGAACGATGGCCGAGGGGAAGTCTGTGTGCTGGGAAGCCCTTCTCCGCCTCATTCCCACTGACCTCCATGGACCGCCATCCCCCGTCCACCCAGGGTCCCGGATTCCCGGGCTGCCAAGCCTACCCTTCCCCATCCACTCAGTGTGAGTGGGAGAGTGGTTTCTCAAAAGCTTACCCTTGAATAAGCCCTGAATTTTAAAAAGCAAGTCATTTGTACACCTTCCATCGTTATGCAACCGGCCACACTTGGTGCTTGGATGGGGAGACTTGGGGGCATCAGGGGGCTGAGTGTTCCTCCGGATCGGGGTCGGGTGGTGAGAGAGGCGGAGCTCTGACCAAGCCTCTCCTCAGGTGTCTCTGCTGTTTGAAGTGGAGAACTTGGCCGTGGCCTCTCCCGCCACCGTGTCTCGCTGTGGGATGGTCTACACTGACTACACTGACCTGGGCTGGAAGCCCTACGTGCAGTCCTGGCTGGAGAAGAGGCTAAAGGTGCGAAGGGAGCTGAGGAGCGGGCGAGGAAGCCGCGTGGCCTACGGGACAGAGAGCGAAAGCAGAATCCCTTGTCGTTCGACTGCAGGCCGAGGCAGAGCCCCTTCAGCGCATGTTCGAGAAGTTCGTTAACAAGATGCTGGCCTTCAGGAAGGACTGTTGCAACGAGCTGGTGCCCCTCCCGGAATACAGCGGGGTCATCTCCCTCTGCAAGCTGTACTCGGCCCTGGCCACGCCAGAGAATGGGGTGAGGAGGGACCAGAGCAGGGCAAGGGTGGGAGGGGCTCGTGACCTCGCAGGGACAACCGAGGGAAACTGTGTCGGAGGCACGGTTTGAACACAGACATTGGGTGGAGCAGGGACCCCAAGGGGAGGCCTCACTGACCATGGTGCAGTGAGGGGCTCGTGCACGTGTAGACGCGTGATGGAATGTTAGAGTCAGGACTCTACTCGTGGCACACAGTGAAGTCTCTAATTTCCTGACGTGTTTTGGGAGCTGAGGGTGGTTCATTTCGTTCCTCATTTCCCCGTCCTTTCAAAATATATAGATTAAATTTTGGTATATGGGAGGCCTTGGGATGCCATTTCTGCTGGAAGGAGCTCCCAGCATAATCTGATGAAGGCGTTTTAGAAATTTTCAGATTGAGGTGCGCCTGGGTGGCTCTGCCTGTGAAGCGTCTGCCTTCGGCTCAGGTCATGATCTCAGGGTCCTGGGATCGAGCCCCGCATAGGGCTCCCTGCTCAGCGGGGAGCCTGCTTCTCCCTCTGCCTCCGCTCCCTCTGCTTGTGCTCGCTTTCTCTCTCAAGTAAATAAAATCTTTAAAAAAAGAAATTTTCAGATTGGTTGCTATTTAAGAAAAATGTTGTTCAGCTTAGAATTGTGGAATGAGGGGGTGCCTGGGTGGCACAGTGGTTAAGTGTCTGCCTTCAGCTCAGGGCGTGATCCCGGGGTTATGGGATCGAGCCCCACGTCAGGCTCCTCTGCTGTGAGCCTGCTTCTTCCTCTCCCACTCCCCCTGCTTGTGTTCCCTCTCTCACTGGCTGTCTCTATCTCTGTGGAATAAATAAATAAAATCTTAAAAAAAAAAAAAAAGACATTGCCAGATAACCAAACCGTTAGTATAAAGTTACAGGACAGTGAAGATTTCTAACAGTATGTGTCATTCCTGGTAGACTTAATATAAACGGAAACTCTGCAGATGAGCTTGCAAGGTCACGGACGGAGCAAGGACAGTCGTATAGTCTCGATGCATAGGTGCTGAGGAGGGCGGGCCGGCCCGCGGGTCGGGCAGAGGCCTGGAGGGGAGGGCGTGAAGTGTGTTGTGTGCTGGGGTGAGCTGGAAGGACAGACTGAGGACAGTAAAGTCTCAACACAGCTTCCCACCTGCACCTTGTGATGGCGGGTTATTCTAAGCCCAAGTTCGATATTCTGGATTGGCCAGCATCTTGTGGGTTGTGGTATCTGTAGTTCCAGGCACCTTAATTCAGAACGCAGCCTCAAGAGCTCCCTGCTCCTGGCCTGTGGCTGTTTCAGGGGGCAGGTGAGAGGCGGGGCGGACGATGCTGAGTTAGCTGCTGGTGGGCCACCTTCCCCGAGACAGCCCCGCGCCTTCCACACCCCCGTCCAATAGCAGCACCTGCCACATGCCCTCGGGGTGCAAGCTGAGAGCAGCAGTCTGAACGTTCTGTCTCTGGGGGCGCCTGGAAGGCTCAGTCGGTGGAGCGTGTGACTCTTGATCTCAGGGTCGTGAGTTCAAGCCCCATGTTGGGCATGGAGATTACGTAACAATAAATGAACGTGTTGTTTCTGAACTATGAACTTGGCACATTGTAAGATTTAATGTTTAATTACACGAGTAATAGTTGAATCTAATTTCCTTTTTTTTTTTTAGAGATTTTGTTTATTTATTTGAGAGAGAGTGAGCATAAGAACAGGGTGAGGGGCAGAGGGAGAAACAGACTCCCTGCTGAGCAGGGAACCCCATGTGGGGCTCGATCCTGGGACTCCAGGATCGTGACCTCAGCTGAGGACAGACGTTTAGCCAACTGAGCCACCCAGGTGCCCCTCTGATTTCCTTTCTAAAAATTAAAAATTTTCACAGAAAGCTGAAGTCCTTTTGGGTCCCCTCTCTTGGTCTGCTCCCTCCTCTACACGAGTAACCACTGTCGAATGTCTGTAGAACCGTCACAGACCTTTTAAATAGTATTTACTTGCAAGCCCATAGGTCACCATAGAAAGTGTGGTATTTAAAAGCCATATCCTATTATATACCACATTTGCAGTGTACTTACTAAGCAGCAATATGGTTTTGAGTTCTATATTGCTGCGTGTAGATTAATTTCATTGCTTTTTTTTTTTTTAAGATTTTATTTATTTATTTGACAGAGATAGAGACAGCCAGCGAGAGAGGGAACACAAACAGGGGGAGTGAGAGGAAGAAGCAAGGCTCATAGCGGAAGAGCCTGATGTGGGGCTCGATCCCACAACGCTGGGATCACGCCCTGAGCCAAAGGCAGATTCTTTAACCGCTGTGCCACCCAGGCGCCCCTAATTTCATTGCTTTTAACCATTGCATATGGTTCCGCTGTAGAGCACGACATACTGTTTTTCCATCCCTCTACTGGTGGGCATGTGGGTCATCTCCGATTTTTTGTACTTACAAAGAAGTCACCAGAATGCCCCTGGACCTGTCTCCTTGAGCGGCCTTGGCACATCTTCAGGGTAGACGTGGTGTGGCTGCCTCACTGCTCTGTCATCTTCTTCAAGAATTTACTTATTTGTTAATTTGAGAGAGAGAGGGAGAGCGAGTGGGGGGGGCAGAGGGCGAGGGAGAGTCTCAAGCAGACTCCCCGCTGAGCATAGAGCCTGACGCGGGGCTCGACCTCAGGACCCTGAGATCATGACCTGAGCCAAAGTCAAGAGTCGGACGCTCAACCCAGTGTCACCCGGGCACCCCGATGCCGTGTCTTCATAACGTAGCAGAGATGAGATTTGGGGCAACTGCTGGGCTGCCAGAACGTTTGGGTTTCTCTACAACCACATGGTTTTCTGAACAGAGTCAGCAAGGGAGGCGAACGCTTGGCCTTTGTAGCGATCTGCCAGAATAGATGCCCCATCCATGTCTTCCACACAGGTGAACCCAGCCGACGGTGAAAACTTTGTCTCTATGGTGGAGATGACCTTCGTGTTCAGCATGATTTGGTCCGTGTGCGCCTCCGTGGATGAGGAGGGACGTAAGAGGATCGACAGTTGCCTCCGAGAGATGGAGGGCTCCTTTCCCAATAAGGTCAGGCCTCGGACCCGGCTGTGTCAGGTGTCCCGCAACCCAGCGGTCTCTCCCCCAGCGGTCTGTGAGCACTTTCCCCGGGCCGGGGAGAGCTAACGACGGCTTTGGTAGCCTCACACGCCTTCCCTTCTTAGGACACGGTGTACGAGTACTTTGTGGACCCCAAGATGCGGAGCTGGACGTCATTTGAGGATAAGCTCCCTAAGAGTTGGCGCTACCCTCCCAAGTGAGAGCAGGGCCTGGGGCGGGGTGGGCTTGGGGCTGTGGTTGCTGGGAGATGTGGGGCCAGAAGAAGAAGTGAGCTGTGGAAGGGAGACGGTGGCTCCCAGATACCTCTGGAATGCAGGGAGCAGGCTCTGGAGGGCCTGGGACGGGGTCCCTATGGAGGAAGCAGGACGCCCCATCTCCAGGGCCCTCAGGAGACAGGGAGGGTGGCGTGTGAGGAAGATGCACGTCGGGAAGCAGAGGGAAGCGGGAGTCGGAAAGGAGCAGCCCGGGCCCTTGGACAAGTCTCCCTTTTCTCCCAGCTGCCCCTTCTATAAGATCATGGTGCCCACGGTCGACACCGTTCGCTACAACTACCTGGTGAGCGCCCTGGTGGCCAGCCAGAACCCCGTCCTGCTGGTGGGCCCCGTGGGGACCGGGAAGACGTCCATCGCCCAGAGCGTCCTGCAGTCCCTGCCCTCCAGCCAGTGGTCCGTGCTCATCGTCAACATGTCCGCGCAGGTGCGCTGCGGGACCCGGGGATCTGAGGGTCTGCCCGCACTCCTCTTGAGCCCCATATTTCTCCTGGGAGACCCAGCATTCCTCCCGCATCTCCTCCACCAGACCACTTCCAACAACGTGCAGAGCATCATCGAAAGCAGGGTGGAGAAGCGAACCAAGGGCGTCTACGTGCCGTTCGGAGGCAAGAGCATGATCGCCTTCATGGACGACCTAAACATGCCCGCGAAGGACACGTTTGGGTCCCAGCCCCCGCTGGAGCTGCTCCGCCTCTGGATTGACTACGGCTTCTGGTACGACCGCACGAAGCAGACCGTCAAGTACATCCGAGTAAGCCTCCCGAGGAGCCGTTCTCCAGGTCTCTGTTCCCTGCCACAGGGGTTCAGGCCCTGCTCCCTGGGGCCCAGGAAAGAACCCCGCAATCCTGTGTTCCCTGCACCCACACATCGGGCTCCTGCATCATCACTCCCTATTGCTGACTCTCGTCGGGGACTCTGCCCCGTGCGCCCACTTCCGCTCCGTCCCCAAGCTCACATGTCAGCCCTGCTGCCGCCCAGAGCGGCCCGGGTGCCCAGGGTCCCTGACGCCCGTCCCGCCTCCCTGCGTCCCTTCAGCATCTCCCTCCAGTCGGGCTCTGCGCCCACAGGAATGTGAGCACCTTGTTCGTTTCTTCCTCCCAAATCGATGGGCAGCAGCCCTTCCGTCCTCATTGCTGGGGTGCCCGTCCATCTGGCCCTCGGGGTCAGGAACCCTACTAACGCTTAGCGCGTTCTTCTGTTTCTGGGAAAGAGCGGGCGCGCGCACACACACACCCAGAAAAAAGGAAAAGACATAGTAGAAAATGTTCTTTCGCTGACCTGTATTTTCCATTTTTGGTTTGTGGATCGTAATGAAATAAAAACAAACACCTCACTTTGCTCATTCTCAAGGAAATGTCCCCGATCCCTTCCTTCCGTTCACCTTCCCTGCACCCTTATTCCCCACTTGTTCCTGCTTCTTCTGTCCCGGCCCCTCTCCCCGTCCTTGGTCCCTTTACTCCCCTCCCGTGCCCTGTCTCTTCCCTCTCCCGCCTGTCCCACCCCGGTCTGTCTCTGCTCCCCAGGACATGTACCTGATGGCTGCCATGGGCCCCCCCGGGGGCGGGCGGACTGTCATCTCCCCAAGGCTCCAGAGTCGTTTCAACATCATCAACATGACCTTCCCCACGGTGAGGGCAGAGTGGGGGCCGGGCGGGGGTGCTGTGCTGTAAGAGGCAAAACCCACCGTGTCCCCGAGAAGGAGGGGCAGATCCAGGAGGTGCGTGCGGGGGGCTGTCACGTAGGGAGGGGGCGGCGGTTGCGGGAGCCCCAGCTTCTCCTGAGCCACAAGCAGCAGGAGGTAAGTATAGCCAGGACTTCTGGAATGTGAAGCCCGATGGGGGGCCATTAGCCCAGGGGGCCCAAGTAGGCTAAGGAAGGTAGATCCTAGCCTGACAGCCAGAGCCATGCTAGGATTCAGGGAGGTGAGCGAGGCCCTCAGGGGCGCCCCAGAAGCCTCGGTAATCAAGATAAAGCACACGTTAACGCAGCCAATGCCCAAAACTGACGAAGAGCAAACGCCAGTTTTACATAAATCCACAAGATTGGCCCCTTGAGTTGCTGAGCGACATTAGAGCCCCGGGCAAACGGAAACCGGGGCAATTGTGACCCACCTTTATTTAAAATGTTGGTATTTTTTCATCATGCACGTCCTGCATTCATTTTGATTTTTGAGTATTGCACGAACACATTATTTCTTCTTAATTTTGTGGGGTTTTTATCGCCCCTTTAAAGTCAGCCCCCAAAATGAGTGTCGTGCTCACCTCCGCCGGGTCCTGGCGTGGGCAGGGGGGCCAGGAGCCCTCGAAGGTGAGCGTGAGGGCCTGTTCCTAGGAGTCCCAGATCATCCGAATATTCGGCACCATGATCAATCAGAAGCTCCAGGACTTCGAGGAGGAGGTGAAGCCCATCGGGAACGTGGTGACCGAGGCCACCTTGGACGTGTATAACACGGTGGCGCAGCGCTTCCTGCCCACGCCCGCCAAGATCCACTATCTCTTCAACCTGCGAGACATCTCCAAGGTGAGAGCCCACCTGCGCCTCCCTCCAGGCCCAGCCTCCGCGGATGCGTTCGCTCCTCAACGGAGGCCTTGGGGCGCAGGAACGCACCACCCTCAGAGTGCTGCTTCCCCTCTTCCCTCTCCGGCCTGGAGGGGTCTCCTGCTCTCACCGGCCACACCCCTTCCGCAGGTGTTCCAGGGCATGCTCAGGGCCAACAAGGACTTCCACGACACCAAGTCCAGCATCACACGACTCTGGATCCATGAGTGTTTCAGGTGAGATGCCCCAGACAGACGCCAGACGCGGGCCTCCCGAGCCTGGTGCCCAGCTCCTGCCGCAGGGCCCTGTCCCCTGCATTCCCAGGGCTCAGCCCACTCCCTGCCAACAGAGTCTTCGCGGACCGGCTGGTGGATGCGGCCGACACGGAGGCCTTCGTGGGCATCATCAGCGACAAGCTCGGCTCCTTCTTTGACCTCACGTTTCATAATCTCTGTCCCAGCAAGCGTTCTCCGATCTTCGGTGAGCCAGTGAGCCGGTGAGCCGGCGCTGGGGCCACCGTAGGCTGTGGGTGTGGGAGGGGCCTGGGAGGAGAGCCGGGCCCTGGAGCAGGGGGTCTGGCGAGGGCCGGCCATGGGCCATCAGAGCCCCGCTTCCCCCGGCCCAGGGGACTTCATGAGGGAGCCCAAGGTGTACGAGGACCTGACCGACCTGGCGGTACTGAAGGCGGCCATGGAGACAGCGCTCCGGGAGTACAATCTGTCCCCCGCGGCGGTGCCCATGCAGCTGGTGCTCTTCCGAGAGGCTGTAGAACACAGTGAGCAGCCCCCTTGCCATCCCCGTCCGGCACCCCGATGGCGGGCTCTTCCTTTGTGGCCCCAGACGGCTTTTTCTCGGTGGTGGTGGCTGCTCAGAGTGGCTCCGGGCACCGGCCTCTCCCCACACGTCTCGGTCCCTGTCCTTCAGTTTCAGGCATCCCGGTCTCTAGCTTAGGGCCCCGGGGTCCCCCGAGGGTGCTCCTCCACCTCACTGCCCTGGTCCCCTGCTCCCCAGTCACACGGATCGTGCGCGTCATCGGACAGCCTCGGGGCAACATGCTCTTGGTGGGCAGCGGGGGCAGCGGGCGCCAGAGTCTGGCCCGCCTGGCCTCCTCCATCTGTGAGTACATCACCTTCCAGATCGAGGTCAGCAAACATTACCGAAAGCAGGAGTTCCGAGAAGGTACGGCTGGGCTTCTGAACCAGAGGGCTTTGGGGCTGGCGTGAAAGGTCAGATGCCTGACTTCCTGTGGTGACAACAGCAGGGAGCCATGGAGGCCGGTGTGGAACGCGTCTGACTTCCTCCTGTCCCCTCTTCCTCCTTCCCTCCTCCGGCTCAGATATCAAGCGTCTGTACCGCCAGGTGGGAGTAGAGCTCAAGGCCACGTCCTTCCTTTTTGTGGACACCCAGATCGCCGACGAGTCGTTCCTGGAGGACATCAACAACATCCTGAGCTCAGGGGAGGTCCCCAATCTCTACAAAGCTGATGAATTCGAAGAGGTCCGAGCCCTCCCACACCCTCCACCAGTTTCCCCCCCTCACCCCTGCAGCACAGATCCCAGCGGGTGCTGCCTGCTCCTCCACCCACCCCTCC
>NC_048234.1:2525578-2529303 GCF_002007445.2 Ailuropoda melanoleuca
CCCCCCAATCAGGCCGGCCCCACCCCCACCCCCTGGGGCTCCGCCGTTTCTGTGCAGATCCAGGCGCACATCGTGGAGCAGGCCAAGGCCGAGCAGGTGTCGCAGTCCTCCGACAGCCTCTTCGCCTACCTCATCGAGCGCGTGCGCAACAACCTGCACGTCGTGCTCTGCCTCAGCCCCGTGGGCGACCCCTTCAGGTGACCCCGGCGCCCGCCTCTCCCGCCCTCCGTCCTGGTCCCCCTCCCCTCTCTCGGCCCCCCTACTTCCCTGCCTTCTGGAGCAGCCCTTCTCCCCCGCCCTGCATGGCCAGCTCCCTTCCCTAACCTCGCCATCTTTCCCGGTTCCTGCTGCGCACACAGGGCGGTCCCCTCCCTGTTGGTATGACTGGAGGGTCCCCTTGTGGCTTTGTGTTTTGTTTTTAAATTTTTAGTTGTGATTTTACAAAAACGAAATAACATAAAATTTATCATCGTAACCATTTTGCAAGTGTCCCGCTCAGTATGGTTAAGCATATTCACATCGTTGTGCAACAGGTTTCTAGAACTTTCTCATGTTGCAAAATTGAAACTCTATACCCATTGAATAATTCCTTATTTTCTCCACCCCTCAGCCGCTGGCAACTACCGGCCGCTTTCTGTTTCTGCAAGTGACTACTCTAGATATGGCATATAACTGGGATCCTACCGTATTTGTCTTTTGTGTCTGGCTTGACTCACTAGGCAGCGCGTCCTCAAGGTTCATCTGTGTTGTAACATGCCTCAAAGTCTCAAAATTTCCTTTTTAAGGCAGAACAATAGTCCTTTATATGTATATATCATGTTTTGTTGATCCATTCTTTTCTTTTTTTTTTAAGATTTTATTTATTTATTCATGAGAGACACAGAGAGAGAGGCAGAAGGAGAAGCAGGCTCCACAGGGAACAGGGAGCCTGATGTGGGGCTTGATCCTAGGACCCCAAGATCACGACCTGAGCCGAAGGCAGACACTTAACGGTCTGAGCCACCCAGGCGCCCATTGTTGATCCATTCTTGGTGTGACTCAATTTTTAAGGGCAGCAGAAAGGAGGAGGGAGACAGAGACTTGCAGGGAGAAGCGATGTGGGCTCCCATGTTGTTTGTTTTCATGTTTGTGGTACGTGGTGTATTTACTGCACACTGGGTGCCACACTACACACTTTACACATGTCACCTCGTTGAATCCAGTAACAACCCGTGTTCATGTTCCTGTTATTCCCATTTTATTTTATTTAAGATTTTATTTATTTGTTTTTTAGAGAGAGAGAGTGAGTAGGGGGAGAGACAGAGGGAGAGAGAGAATCTCAAGCGGCCTCCATGCTGAGGTGGAGCCCGACGAGGGGCTCGATCCCACAACCCCAAGATCATGACCTGAGCCGAAATCAAGAGTCAGGCGCTCCACTGACTGAGCCCCCAGGCGCCCGTTACTCCCATTTTAGAGATGAGGAAACTGATGTTGGTTAGCGCACCTGCCTGTGAGCCACAGCTAGAACCAGAGCGTGTCCCTAAGTGCTACACTGAACTGGCTCTGTGGGGAACGGGAGCGGGACAAGGAAACACAGGAGCATGGGGACAGGATGCTTAGGTCCCTGGACAGCGGATGGACCTGTGAGGAGGCCGGGAGTGGAGGCCGCCTCCACAAAGGGCTTGACTGCCTCTCAAAACCCCTCTTCAGGGGCGCCTGGGTGGCTCAGTCGTTAAGCGTCTGCCTTCGGCTCAGGGCATGATCCCGGCGTTATGGGATCGAGCCCCACATCAGGCTCCTCTGCTATGAGCCTGCTTCTTCCTCTCCCACTCCCCCTGCTTGTGTTCCCTCTCTCGCTGGCTGTCTCTATCTCTGTCNATTAAATAAAAAATTAAAAAAAAAAAACCAACCAAACAAAAAAAAAACCCTCTTCAGGAACTGGATCCGCCAGTACCCGGCCTTGGTGAACTGCACGACTATCAACTGGTTCTCAGAGTGGCCCCGCGAGGCCCTGCTGGAGGTGGCCGAGAAGTACCTCGTAGGGGTGGACCTGGGGACGCAGGAGAACGTGAGTGCTCGCCCCCCTTGTGCGCAGCCCCGGGCCCCCTCCCTTCTCCCCCTGCCTTCACTCTTGGTTTTCCGTCCTTTCCCACGGGCCTCAGATCCACAAGAAGGTGGCCAAGATCTTCGTCACCATGCACTGGTCGGTGGCTCGGTACTCCCAGAAGATGCTGTTGGAGCTGCGGAGATACAACTACGTCACGCCCACCAACTACCTGGAGCTCGTGTCCGGATACAAGAGGTGCGAGGAGGCCTGGAGGATGGGGAGGCCCAGGGAGCTTGGTGGGGTGAGGGGGTGGGAACTATCTGGAGCCAGCCCAGGGGTCTGACGAGCCAGGTGCCCTGGGGGGAGAGGCCGAGATGTGGGAGTGTGTGTGTCTCATTCCACCCAGGTCGGGGGGGTGAGAGAGAGCCGGGGTTCGCATCTCTAGAGCCCTCGGGCCAGGACTCCACTCTACACCCTCTCTGCTCTGTCCTTATTCCCTGGGATGACGCTTCTTTCTCCAAGTGCAGTACAGCAGTGATGGCGCCATGGACGCCAGCAAGACAAGACCAGTCCTCTCCTTTCCACCCTTCACTCCACCCTCTTCTAGACTTCGCACCGTTCTCAAGAATCATACATTCATTCTTAAGTTGTAGCAAGTGCCTTTTTACGTGCACAACACAATAATTTGCTTTGAGAGATCTGAGACACCTCAATTGGTTGGATTCGGTATTTTGATCAAGGTGAAGAAAAAGCCGTTTGTAATAATAATGATCACCCACATTTACGCACCCAGTTAACCTGCTTTCCGAGCATCTGCTCTGTGCTGTGCCCTATGCCAGGCCCTTGCAGTCCCGCGTCAGCAAAAGAAAGCCCCTGCCTTCCCTGGGTACCTGGGTGACCCGTGGCCAGTCACTGTGCTGAGCCCTTCACGTGCATTTTCCCACTTAGTCCAGAAAATAATCCTGCGTAGACTTTTTTTTTTTTTTTGGCCTGTACAGTGTTGAAAACTTTTTGAGTAAGTTGCTAACATTTAACAGGAGCGGCTTAGAAAAATCGAGATTTTCAGCTTTTCTTTAAAAATCAGAAATCGTGTCCATACCAAGCCCACATTCCTTCCCACGTGGGAGAAACGGGGTGGAGATGAGGGGTGGCCACCCTGTGTGTGCTGCACAGCGGGGAGCAGTGGGAGCCCCTCGAGTGGGGAGCGGGTGTGAGGACAACAGCATGTAACAGGTGCTCTGACGGTGGTGTGAGGAATAAACCAGAGGGATGAGAGTCTGGAAGCAGCGAGACCAGCTGGGAAGCTGTTAGAATGATTCAGGCAGGAAGTGATAGAAACCTTACGGTGGCAGTGGCGGCGGCGGCAACAGAAAGGGAGACAGGGACCCATGGGGGTGCTCCCCTTCCCGGGGCCGAAGTCTCTTCAGGCGCCGTCTCCTCCTGTGCGCCCCAGGTTGCTGGGAGAGAAGCGGCAGGAGCTGCTGGACCAGGCCAACAAGCTGCGGACCGGACTGTTTAAGATCGACGAAACCAGAGAGAAGGTGGAAGTGATGTCCCTGGAGCTGGAGGACGCCAAGAAGAAGGTGGCCGAGTTCCAGAAGCAGTGCGAGGAGTACCTGGTCATCATTGTGCAGCAGAAGCGAGAAGCGGATGAACAGCAGAAGGTGGCCCCGCCCCCAGTGCCCTGGCCCCGCCCCTG
>NC_048234.1:2529385-2553269 GCF_002007445.2 Ailuropoda melanoleuca
CCGCCTCCACGCTCCGGCCCCGCCCGGCGCGTTCCCCACCACCAGCACCCACCCGCAGGGGCTTCAGGGTCGCCCTCAGTGACCGTGTCAGGGTATACATGGACCACTCCGCAAACTTTCATCCTTCCTGCCAACACTGGCCTCCACCTTCGCTCGAGGCCAAGACAGTCCTCTTCGTCCCCAGGCGGTCACAGCCAATAGTGAGAAGATTGCCATCGAGGAAGTCAAGTGCCAGGCACTGGCTGACAATGCCCAGAAGGATTTAGAAGAGGCTTTGCCAGCCCTGGAGGAAGCCATGCGGGTATCAGAACGAGAAGGCCCAGGGAAGGGAATGGGACCAGCCTTCTTCGTTCTCCAAGTCCCTGGGGAAGTGGGAAGAGGTGGGTGGGCCTCAGCTGGGACCTGTGCTGCCCCCCGAGTCCCCTCTGGCCCTACTCCCTAAGTGAGTCCCTTTGTCCAGGCCCTGGAGTCCCTGAACAAGAAGGATATAGGAGAGATCAAGTCTTACGGACGGCCCCCTGCCCAAGTGGAGATCGTGATGCAGGCCGTCATGATTCTTCGAGGCAACGAGCCCACGTGGGCAGAGGCCAAGAGGCAGCTAGGTAAGCTAGAGAGCCACGACGTGGCCAACTCCCGCGCACCCTGCGCTTCCTAACCGTCTGTGCACCAGGCCCTTGGGGAGACAGACGAGCGAGCCGTCCCTCCGACCCTCAGGGGTAGGTGGAGCCTAGTACCAAGGGGGAGAGAGTTAAGTTTCTTTGGTTATAAACAACTCCTCTTAATTTAAAAAAAGAAAAGGAAACCGTCATAAAGATACAGGAATAGATCTCAGAATCCAAGGGCAGGAATGACTTTGGACCCCCCAAAAGGACAAGAATCAGAAAACGTGAGATCAGAGTCTTGGTAGAATAAAGCCTGCAAGCCGTAGATGGGGGCCCTTGTCCTGAAACGTCAGCGTGAAGCATATAGAACTGATGGTGTGTGTGTGTGATTGTGCGGGCGTGCGTGTGCACGTGCGTGTGTGTGCACAAGGGGGTTTGGCTCTGAGTGCCCAAGGAAAGTGGTGGCAGATGGGGCTAGGAAGACTGGGGAGGGTCCTGGTGGCTTGGAGTTTCCAGGGACGGAAGCAAGGTCAGCGGGGAAACTCGGGATGAGGCCGGGTGAGCCGAGCCCGGGAGCCGTGGAGACGAAGCCTGGATAAGGAGGGTCAGGCCCTCTGGCTGAGTTCCCCTGTTTTCATCTCTCAGGGGAGCAGAACTTCATCAAGTCTCTGATCCACTTTGATAAAGACAATATCTCAGATAAGGTTCTGAAGAAGATTGGGGCCTACTGTGCGCAGCCCGACTTCCAGCCTGACATCATTGGCCGAGTCTCGCTTGCCGCCAAGTCCCTGTGCATGTGGGTGCGCGCCATGGAGGTGAGCAGGGTGTGCGTGGGGCAGGGGTGAGGCCGCGGGAGGACCCCGGCAGGAAGGAGGCACCACGTCCTGGGAGCGGGTGGGCGGCCACCACAGCCTGGCCGTCCGCCTGCAGCACCAGTCTCACCGCAGCTGTACGGGCGCCTGTATCGCGTGGTGGAGCCCAAGCGGATTCGGATGAACGCTGCCTTGGCCCAGCTTCAGGAGAAGCAAGCAGCACTGGCCGAGGCCCAGGAGAAGCTGCAGGAGGTAAGCCTCAGGCCCGCCTCTTCCACGCAGACCCCGTCCCTGATGTCTGGGGTGCTTGTGGCCATTTGTTGCCCCCTTACGGTCCTGTGCCCCTTCAGACGGGCTGCCTCTGGCTCAGAAAGCTGAGTCCCTGGCTGGAGTTGCAAAGGCCCAGCGGTGGTTGCCCTGATGAGCCCTGCAGACGCTGACCTGCGGGCTGGCAAGCTCTCTCACGGCCTTGGAGGTGGGCCCAGAGATACAGTAGTGGGTGAAGCCCGTGTGGCACGTGGGGGACCGAGCGCGAGTGTGGCATGGTGGCCGCGGCCGGAGGACGAGTGGCAGCGTGGCTAGCTGGCTGGAGGGAGAGGGACACCCAGGTGCCTTCCTTCCTAGCAGACTCGGGGACAAGCACCTCCCACAAGGCAGAGTGTGGAGTGTCAGATCAGGAGTCGAGAGTTTTCTCCGCCACCACGCACAATCACATGCGTTCCCTACCCGCGATTCAATAGCCTTTAATACCCACGGGCTGTGAAACTGTAAAGGTACAGAGAGAATCTGGCGAGAAGCCTCACTCAAGCCTTGCACTTCCCTTTCCAGAAAGCACCCTCACTCGTGGCTTCACGCGTAGCCATCCGGGGCCGTTCCACGCTTGTACATTTTTTGTCATTTTGTCCACGTTATACACACTGTTCTGCGCTGTCCGGTCTTGTGTAGCCATGTGTGGAAGGGCCCTCTGTGTGGGTACATCAAGGTTGAGCTCTCTCACCCTCACCCACCAGGGTCCGTTTACTTACCCGTCTCCCTTTCTGATGGAGATACTCATCCTTTCCAAGCTTTTGATCTTTGCATGTCCTCAAACTTTGTCAACGCTAACTTTACCCACAGAGAGGTTTTACGTTTTTATGGAGCCAAAGCTGGTCATACCATTCCAGAGTGTTTCACCCAAGACTGCCCATGGAGAACATGCAGGGTCTAACTCCTGGAATGGGATGAGGACCCCAAGGTTTTGTGAGATGAAGTGACTTCCTAGGTACCCACAGAGGGCTGGAGCCCACGCTTCCCGACCCCAAGCCCCCCTTTTCCCGCCGTGGAATCCTCGCATCAGACGTGCAGCTGCTCGCGGGACCCCTCCCGAGTCCAGATCCCAGCAGGCTAGGCAAGCGGCTTTGGCCTGCACATGCTCTTCCCCGCCCATCCCTGTGGCGTGTCATGTCCTGGCCCCTCTCACAGCAGCCGTTCTTTTCCTCTCTCTAGCAAGAGTGAATAATCACAGGGATGGCAGTTTATTTCAAAAGGTTTCTCACCCCTGGATGATTCATATCCTGGGATGAATAATTAGGAACTGTTCCCTTGGTGTGTGAAAAATGGGGCCCCCAGGGTCAGCTGCAGACAATGTCATGCACTGGACAAGCATCCGTAGGGCACCCGGTGTCAGGTCTCTTGGGAGCTCCTCACTGATGAGAGGAAGCAGACAAGGACCCCACATTTCCCCTCCGTTACTGAAAGGCTCTGAAGTGTCAGAGCCAAACGTCCGGCCTGCCTTGCTGCCCACTTGCGAACACCGAGCTGAGGCCACAGCCCGACCGGCTAGCACCCACCCCTGGGACAGCCTGGAAATGAACATTTTAAAAACTTCCCTGTCAGAGCCAGCCAGGGGCGAGAGTCTGGCCTTGCAAGGGCCCAGGGGTCTGGAAAGAGGCCCAGAGCTCAACTACAGGGCTTGTGGATTCAGATCTTGAGTAAAAATAGTTTTAACCTTGACTCCCTTGCTTGCGGACCCTGTGAATGAATACTTTTTCCGCCAGCCCGATTTGGACATATGCAGCCGGGGTTCCAAACCACTGGCTTCAGAATTGCCCCAGAGGTCTCTGAGATGGGTCGAACAGAATCCTCCTGTACTTCAAGGCAAGCAGCTGTGTACCCAAGGCCGACATTCGCCTTCCTTCCTCTTGCCCGTGCCTGTCACGTCTGGTCACCTCGTCCTACACAGCACGTCCCGGGCTGTGCGGCGAGTCTGCCCAGCAGCATGAGAATGCCATCCTAGCGTTGATAACACGCAGAAGTTCCACACGTTCGAATATATAACCCTGGGGGGGGGGACGCTACAAAGATTAAACCCCCGTGTCAGCTCGAGCGCACATAAAAATCTGAAATCAAATTATCCTGCTTTTGAGAGTTAAAGATCGAGAAGCCAACCTTGTCGAGTTGAAGTCCCCAAACCCTCCAGTTTCTTCTGCTCAGTCTCAGCCAAGGGGCCCTCGGCAGCGGGGGAAAGCCCATGTCCTCCAGCCGCGGCCGGGGCCGGGGCCGTCACTCACTGGAGACGGGCTGCCAGGAGGGCCTCGGGGGCTGTAGCAGCGCCAGATCACGTCTCCTGTGAGCAGCATTTGAAAATAAAAGTCGGAGGAGTTAATAAGGCACACGCAACTTCCAGATAAAGTTACGTTCCTGGGAACCGGCTGTTCTTGTGGCCCCAGAGACCGCAGTAAGAATTCAGCAGTGCCTGCAGGAGCAGGGTACTCAGAGAACATCCCGGCTTTAGCTCCACTGGAACATCGGCTACCTGGAACCCACGACCTGTGAACTTCACCAACGGGGGGCAGCCTCCCACGATAGATGAAGATGAGATGTGATCCAACCAAAATGCACTTACTGAATTGGGGGGCAGGCTGGAAAGCCACACATGTATACATATTTGGAGCAGGCGGTTATCGTGGTTGATACAAGAGTGACCACCATCGCCCGTTGGTGGCATTGAGACGTGTGCCACATCCTGCAGCCGCTGCCAGCATCCTGTCAGAGCCTTTCCTCTGGCCCACACGGAAACCCCGGCTGTGTCCTTCCAAGTTCAGGCTCCTGCTCTGGGTCTTGATCAGGTGTGGTCACCCTACCCCGCAGAGGCGTGTGGCTGGTGCTCCGTGGACCGGCTGAGGCCTACGAGGGCTGCCTCTCAGGGAGGCCTTTCACCTTGCCCCATTCCTGCCCTAACTGGAAAGTGACCTTCAGTGGACTCCGGAGCTGTGGCTGCTGTTGACGCTGCTGACGCCCGGCGCCTGGGGCCTGGCAACAAGTCCTCTGCCCTCCGTGTCGTCCTCCCCACCGGAGCCCCCCAAGTTGTTTGGGTGCGCTCCCTTAATGCACGGATCACACCCACATGCCACATACCCTAACCGCGTCGCCTGGAATCTCAGCCAAAATGGAATCCCGGCAGCCCACAAGTCTGTGGACAGACCACATGGATTCAGCTTTGTCCCGCCACCATTGCCTCCTTCACCCCGAGTGTAAGGTACTAGCAGGAGACCACTGCTCCAGGGCCACGGAAACCGCCCTGCCGTTGAAACCCCGCCAATGTGACGTGCTGTCCAGCAGGGCCTCAAACTCCACCCCCCTGTCAGCTAGCCAGCGTGGCAGGTTCTGTCGCCATGGCAGCCTTCACCGCGAGGCCGCCTCCCCTGCAGCCCACGTCTCTCCTTTGCCTGGTTCCCACTGCTTCAAGTAGTCCTGCCTCTCCAGAAATGGCCACCCACCCGTGGACAAAGCCACGGTCATCCGCCAAGGTCAGAGTATCTTAGCAGTTTTGCACCAGTGCAAAAACCCAGCGGGCCTGATAGGAGCCCGGACAAATCCTCTGAGTCAAAACGCGTCCACACCCCCAGAGTCTGTGCGTGACGCCCCACCCCCACCCCAAGCTTCTCAGTGGGTTTCCTGGTCTGCACATATACTCTCCAAGAATCTGAGAACCACTAGCGTTCTTCTGTTCCTGGGGTTCTAAACACACTGAAAAATAAAACAAAAGGGGTTTGGCCAAAATAACACTGTCAGAGACTAGGTGGGAGGATGTGGCTGACACGGTGGTGAGTGGTCCCACTAGACGTGACTGGTCTTGGGCGTTGCTGGGGGTGGGTGTGGGGCGGATGGGGCCTGAACTCAACTGAACATTCTAGCTGATTGCACCAGTCAGAGCAGCCACGCACCTCCTCCGGAGAAGGGGTGTGTGAAGCCTTGGAGAAAGTCTTCCAACAGAACAAGGGAAGAGCCTAGATAAGAAATTGTAACAAAACATGGCCCCAGAAGAAAAAATAAACCCAGAGATAACTCAGGTTAGGGAGAAGCACTTAGAAAGCAAACCCAAGGTAAACACTGCTATCGTCAGAGGGTGATGAAGGAAGAGCTGATACCGGAGAGCAAAAAGAGGATGTTGAGAGGGGAAAAATGGCCAACAGAGACAAAGAAAGAATTCTGGGAAAACTAAAAATGCTCAGAGTCTGACAGCAGAAGGGCGGGAAGACAGAGTCAAGAAACACAAAGAGCAACCACAAACCCAGCCCCACGAGAAAGATCCAAGACCCAGTCCAACAGATGAGAATTTCTGCAGGAGAAAAGCTCATCCTCAGGGGCGCAGGGAAAATACTTCACAACCGGGGCGGCGTGCACAGTGACCCTGTCAGAGTGTGCTCGGCCACAGGCGGCTTGGCCAGCCACCAGGTGCACGCGACACCAGCCCTGGCAGAGTCCCGTCGCTGCCGCGTGCGGCATCCGGCCACTGCGACTGACCTGGAGAAGACGGTGACTGCTGAGCTGTTATCAAGCTCGACCCCATAAAAATGAAAGTACAGCTGAATAGGTGGGAGGTGGGTGGGGAAGGATTGGGCAATGCTTTTGTGCCAGATCAGATAAAACAGGGTTTGAAGATGTAAGTCAGCGTTAAAAAGGTAACAAGTAGCAGCTTAAAACTGGTAGGAGGGGGCGCCTGGCTGGGCTCAGTCAGTGGAGCGCGCCACTCTTGGTCTTAGGTTGTGGGTTCAAGCCCCGTGTTTGGTGTAGAGAGGACTTCAAAAAATAACAAGTGAAATCTTAAAAAACAAACTGGCAGGAGCAGAGAGAAAGAAAGAGGTGGTGGTGTGGGGGGTCAGGGGTGACACCCGCCTCCCTCGTAGCACAGACGTCATAGGAATAGTTGCGAATGGAGAAACCTGGAAACGGGCCATGTGCAATGTACTCACGTGGGTACAGAACGCCTCTGGAGGGATGAATATTCACGAAACGAAGCAGGTCACGCCAGCTGCCTCAAGGAGGGAGCCGGGCGGACCGAGGGCAGGGTTGGGACACTTTCCAGGCCCTTGTGCCTTCTGAATTTTTAAGCGATTTATTCACCAAGTAAACAAAAAAGAAACAGCCGTGTCAAGAATGTGCTTACGCACGTACAAGGACGTTCGTCCCAGCGTGGTTAAGAATAGAAATTGTGGGAAAGACAACACACGTCTATCAGAAGGAGACTTGTTATATAAATTATGGTTCAGTCATTCACAAGCTGACTTTGCAGCTGTTAAAGAGAATGAGGCAGCTTGACGAGAGCCGACTTGGAGACAAGGAAAAAATAGTAAAGCACAGTAGTATGCTAGCATTTATCCTCACGAAGAGATTCACCCAGTCCAGAACCGTTTCCTGAGCACTGGGCACTCTTCTAAGTGTCAGGATCGAGCCCGCGAGCAAGGCCCTGCCTTCCCGGTGCCTGTATTTACCGTGCCCAACCTGCCCAACTGGACTGTGTCTGGAAAGCTTTCCCAGCGAGCTCAGGCGTGGGGGCGGGGGCTGGCTCAGGACTGGGAGGAAGCCCTTCCTTCCTTTTGATGTGGATTCACTCTTGACAAAAAGACATAAAAGAGGAAAATTATATTTAAAAAAAAAAAAGACAGGTTGTGGTTAGGTGTGATAATGGGGTTTACAGTCCTGTGGGAAATGTCCTTGTTTTGTTCTCGAGAGGCGTTAAGAAGTCTTGAGGCTGGAGATTTCATGAGATCGTAACTTCCTTTAAGATACTTGGGCAGAGCACAAGGAGATGAGATTAACAACAGCAAACCGTGAACGACCGTTAAATGTGACGGGGAGAGTGTTCCTCATACGATTCTTTCTCCTAGGTTTGCAATTTTTCGTAATTTTTGAATTAAAAAGATTGAAGCTGCAACAATTTTAAAACTGCAAACAGGTTAATATATAAGTATGTATGTATTTTAAAAATAGTAGCCTAAAGGGGGTGCCCGGGTGGCTCAGTCAGTTAGACGACTGACTCTTGATCTCAACTCAGGTCTTGATCTCAAGGTCGTGAGTTCGAGCCCCAGGGCAGGCTCCACACTGGGCATGCCCTCTACTTAAAAGAAAAGAAAAGAAAAGAAAAATACTAGCCTGAGTATAATATTCAAAGATATGGAGGTAACTGCCAGAAGAAATAAGAAGAGAAATAGTTACATAATGATTTGCTACAGTAGAGGGGGACCGGGAGTGGCTTGAAGAGGCGGCTAGAGGACTCTCGCTCGTCATTCCAACCCCTTCTCTCGTATTACTTAGGCCTTTAACCTAATGTACACGTTTCCTGTATAAAAAATAGAAACCATGAAGACAGCACCCCGTGCAAAGCCAGTAATGAAACACAGAGCGGCCGTGGGCTGGCTGCCTCCCCACAGACACGTCTCCGCGGGAAGCCCAATTATAATCAGTGTTGCTGATGAGCGTGGACCCAGTGCGGGGAGGCGCTCACATGCACCTCCACTGGGGTGAAGCCCACGCGTGCGGGGGTGGGGGGGGCAGGGCGCCCTTTCCCTCTGGGCCCCCAGCCTGTGTTTCGTCCTCTGCGTGGTCCAGCTCACCTCACCCCTTCTAACAGACGACTCCCGAGGCTTGACCTAGAAGCTGTGCCCCATCCCCCGAAGGTGATGTTTGGAACTTCCACTTTGCTTTAAGGACAGTATCTTGGGGAGTCGTGTGTCACATTTCCAGGATCTTGGGGTTCAGCCTCATGGCTTGGGCCCAGGTGCTGCTCGCTTGCTCTGCGCCAGGCCTTATGCTCTCCTTCCAACAACCCGGGTGAGGCCCGTCCGTGAGGCAGGCGAGGGTGTGAGCTCTGCACGGTCGCAGGCTTCCTTTCTGCGTGCTGGCAGCAGGAAGGGGACTGACGTCTGTCGTGTGCACCCTACGTGCCAGGCATTTACCTTCATGCCGGCCCTGGGTTCCTCACAAAAAGGACGGTGACACGGTGTGCACCCGACACGCTCACCGTTGGCTGCTCAGGCACATGTACGGGGCCTGGAAGAGGCTCATTGGTCCTGTGGTTCGGATCCGAGCGGCATATCCCAGGCTCAGCAGAGCCCGAGGCGGCTTCTCTAAGGAGGGAAAGCCCTTCCCGGGCCCCCATCCCTGTGCGAGTCCTTGGACCTGGGCCTTTTCTCCCAGCGGTTCCTGGGCCCATTTCTAGATGTTTCTGTCTCTCTCCAGGTCCTGCCTTAGGCCTGTGCCCCTCTAGCATGGTCCGGCGGTCCTTTCTGCGCTATCTGGTCCTCTTCGGCCAACGTATCTCATGTGGCTTATTCCGCGACAAGAGATCTGTCTCTAATCCAGCCTTGGGTTTCATTATAAGCTGTTTCCTGGCTTAAGGACACCGTGGCGGAGGAAAGGGAAAGAAAATTCATCTCATTGCACGTGCTTGATCTTGTGTTCTCTCCACAATAGCCCCGTAGGGCAGGTGTTGGGACGGTTATTTTGCACACCGGGAAACTGAGGTGCAAGGAGATGAACACACCCGAGGCCACACAGCCACCAAACGGCAGACCGGTGACTTGAACCCAGAGCGGTCTGGCCCCACCGCTGTGTTTGATCCCTGTGCTCTGGGCCCTCCCAGGTGGCTGAGAAACTGGAGATGCTGAAGAAACAGTACGACGAGAAGCTGGCCCAGAAGGAGGAGCTGCGCAAGAAGTCCGAGGAGATGGAGGTGAAGCTGGAGCGCGCGGGGCTGCTGGTGTCCGGGCTGGCCGGCGAGAAGGCACGGTGGGAGGAGACGGTGCAGGTGAGACCAGCCCCACCGCCTGGTGCGCCGTCCTCCCGGCCCACCTGCTCCTGGGGAGTGCCACCCCCTCCCGGCTGAGGGACGATCAGGGGACAGGGGGACACCAGGGTGTAGGCGCGTCCAAGAATGGGGGATGGGACCTCTCCCCTCGTGTTTCAGGAGAAGAGTGCAAGGAAAGACTCTGCCCTTAGGGGTCTGCTGCCTGGAAAGCTCAGGCCAGGGCCCTTGATGTGGCCGGCGGACCTGGTATGAGCAGTCTGGGGCATCTCGTCTCTGCCTTTATTGAGCTCCTGGCTTCAGGAAAGGGTTAGCCTTATCGCTGGAGTGTAAACAGAACTGCTGTTAAAGACAGGGGACTCAGAAGTAATTACAACCAGGTTAGAGCTCTAGGGGCCAAGGGTTTAGGAGAGGGGAAGCACCTCTTTGATCTAGATAGCGTCCAGAGGACAGTGCCTTCAGAGCACTCCCAGTGTGTCCCCCACCCCCACCCTGGCTTACACCCCCTGCTGCCCCCCAGGGCCTGGAGGAGGATCTGGGCTACCTGGTAGGTGACTGTCTCCTGGCTGCTGCCTTCCTATCCTACATGGGCCCCTTCCTGACCAACTACCGGGACGAGATCGTCAACCAGATCTGGATGAAGAAGGTGAGGCAGGGCTCAGATGTGCGTGAGCTCTTGGGCTGTGAGACCACGGCCTCTGGGGGGAACCAAGGGATGTCCGGCAGGGGCCGGGGGGCTGGGCTCAGGTCTCCAGGCTGAAATTCGGGGCTCTTCCCCACCCAGATCCGGGAGCTTCAGGTCCCTTGCTCACCTCGCTTCACCTTTGATAACTTCCTGTCCAATCCTACCAAAGTTCGAGATTGGAACATCCAAGGGTTGCCCTCGGATGCCTTTTCCACTGAGAATGGCATCATCGTGACCCGCGGCAACAGGTAAGGTTGCTGCTGGGGGCGGGGGTGGGGGAAGGGCAGAGCCTGTGGTCTGACTGGCCGTCCTCCTGCAGGTGGGCGCTGATGATTGACCCTCAGGCCCAGGCCCTGAAGTGGATCAAGAACATGGAAGGAAACCAGGTACGAGGCTGGGGGGATGCTCTCCCCAAACCTGTCTCTTCCCAAGGCCCCACTCGTGAGCCAGGTCTTCCTTTGGTCCTTCAGTGGGTCTCCCGTTGTTTCCCTTGCTATCTAGGGCCTCCAGATTATCGACCTGCAAATGAGTGATTACCTTCGAATTCTAGAAAAGGCCATCCAGTTTGGATACCCAGTGCTGCTCCAGAATGTGCAGGAATATCTGGACCCCTCGCTCAACCCTGTGCTCAACAAATCTGTAGCTCGAATTGGTTAGGGCCCAGGCTTACCGTGGGCTTGGACCGTGGGACACATCCGAGAGGCCGACCACGCAGGACCCTGGGGAGGAAAGGGCCGGCCCTGGGGCTCTGTGCCTCCATTCAGACAGCCCTGGGCTGGGGCCACTGGGGCCGGCTGAGTCACGGCTGCTGATGCCGGCTGCGGGACGGGCCAGCCCGCACCTGGTCACAGCGGCTTCTTGCCCTTGACCTCCCTGTGGCTACAGGTGGTCGGCTGCTGATGCGCATTGGAGACAAGGAGGTGGAGTACAATACAAATTTCCGGTTCTACATCACCACCAAGCTCTCCAACCCCCATTACAGCCCAGAGACCTCGGCCAAGACCACCATTGTCAACTTTGCTGTCAAAGAACAGGTGGGTGGGGGCTGGGGGCTGGCCTCCAACTGAATCAGGTGAAGCAGGAAGCCCCGAAGACTCGGTGGGATGGGGACAGAGGCCCACAGGCAGCAGGGGACGAGGGGTCGGGAGACGTAATGGGGCGACAAGGGTGAGGTGACCAGAGTGGGAGTGTCACCAGGCATCGTGCGTGCCTAGGGCCTGGAGGCCCAGCTGCTGGGCATCGTGGTCCGAAAGGAGCGGCCGGAGCTGGAGGAGCAGAAGGATTCGCTGGTCATCAATATTGCAGCTGGCAAGAGGAAGCTCAAGGAGCTGGAGGACGAGATCCTTCGGTGAGAGCGGCCTCCACCCCCACCCCCGGCTCCCCCACCGGCCTTCTCGCAGGCCCAGCAAGCACCCCGCCCCCCGGGGCTGAGGAGGAGCCCCTGCCCGGAGCCCCAGACTCCTCACTGCTGCAGCCGCGCACCTCTGGGCCTCCTTTCAGGCTGCTGAACGAGGCCACAGGCTCCCTGCTGGACGACGTGCAGCTGGTGAACACCCTTCGGACCTCCAAGGTGACGGCCAGCGAGGTGACGGAGCAGCTGGAGACCAGTGAGACCACGGAGATCAACATCGACTTGGCCCGCGAGGTGCGCTCCAGCGGTGGAGACTGGAGGGGGTTCCCTCCATGGCCCCCTCCCCCACCCCCACCGTGGCCTTGACTCCGCCCCTCTGCAGGCCTACCGCCCCTGCGCCCAGCGGGCCTCCGTGCTGTTCTTCGTGCTCAACGACATGGGCCGCATCGACCCCATGTACCAGTTCTCGCTGGATGCCTACATCGGCCTCTTCATCCTCAGCATCGACAAGAGCCACCGCAGCAACAAGCTGGAGGACCGCATCGACTACCTGAACGAGTACCACACCTACGCAGTCTACAGGTCGGCGCCCCGCGCTGTGCACGCCCATCGTCCGCCGAGACGCTGACCTCGCGGCTCCCGCTCGGGGACTGTCCCAGCCACGGCCACGCGCCTGCTCCCTTCTCCCTGCACCTTCCCTGGGCAGCGCGTCCACTGTGGGGGTCCGGCCCCACCAGTTTCCTAGCATCAGCTGTCAGGGAGCACCACCTTGCACCTGTGAATGTCCACTCCCCCAGCGCTTCCTGAGGGGCACTGTGGCCCGAAAGCGCTAGGAATCTTGGTAAAATCCAGGTTCGGATTCAGCGAGTCTAGGGCGCGGACTGTCGTTGTCCATCTCTAGCCAGCTTGCAATGGCTGCTGCTGGTCTGGGGACCACACTTTGAGCAGCGGCGAACTTGACTCTCTCCCCGGGCGTCCCACAGGCCCCTCAAGTTCAGCTCCTTTCACATGAAACCCCTCATCCCCCCCTTCCTTCAGGGTCCTCATCCCCGGACGGCACCGACACCCACCTCCCCGACCCCTAAGCCAGAGATCCCAAGTTCTCCCCAACCTGGGGTCAGACAGCAGAGTTTGCTCATGAGTCTTTCTTCAAAGGCCCTTGTCTGCATCTCCCCGCCTCAGCCCTGCACGCCTGCGTTCTTGTAGGCTCCCAGCTCTCCCTGGGGTCCTCTCTGCTCTTCCTCTTCCATGACGCTCATTACTCACCCGGGCAGCTCCTCTCAGAGACTGCGCCAGGGCCCTCTGCCCTGCGATCCCCCCATGGCGTGGGCACCCCGTGGAGGAACAGTCAGGACACCTCACCATCCCCCAGCTGTCAGTCTGTCTTCCCTCTCTACCTGACTGCCTCCAGGACAGAGACTGGGGCTTATTCACCTTTGTGTCCCTGGGACCCTGCAGAGTGCCTGGCAGAGTAGGGGTCCCACCCACGTTGCAGGTTGTTTAATGGAAACGAATGACTGATTTCACTGGTGAACTCCCCAGGTCCCCGTGCGCTTGGCTGTTTCCGGGAGGTTCGGCTTAGATGCTGATTGGGGTCCTTCTTGCATGTCAGTCTCTGTGATTGTATGATCTTTGCTCAGCCAGCATTCATGTTGGGTTTCCTGCCTCCTCCACCCGCCCCCCGCCGTCCCGTCTTCCAGGTACACCTGCCGCACGCTTTTTGAGCGCCACAAGCTGCTGTTCAGTTTCCAGATGTGTGCCAAAATCCTGGAGACCTCTGGCAAGCTCAACATGGACGAGTACAACTTCTTCCTGCGCGGAGGCGTGGTGAGTGGGGCAGAGGTGACAAGGTCGGGGCCAGGGGCATGCGTGACGAGGACTCCGAGCTGGCCCATAGGCCCACAGCTCTAGCAAGTGAGCTAGGGAAAAGCACCAGGAGCAGGTGCATGTCCAGCTCCCTGGGGACGCAGGGCGTGACCTGCCCTGTGCTCCCTTGCTCGAGTTACGGGCACAGCTTTGGGACCCCTCTTCCCTGGGACCCACTGACTGGTGTGATCTTGCCCCTTTCACTGCTGCTCAAGCTGCTCCCCCCGGGGCTGGCTGCCACGGCCACATTACGCTCCCTCCCTCACAAGCACCCTCACCGCCCACCCCCGTTTTGCTTTTGCTCTGGTTGGGTCCGGCTCTCCTGCTCCTGGGTGGCCCAGGCAGTGAAGCACGCCCATGCTGAACGGACTCGCTTTAAATCCTTTGGTCCCTTAAAACTGCCAGACACAGCACCACGTTCTCCTGGCAGGTCGTTCTCCACCCTCAGGGACAACCGTTTCATTCTTTTTGCTGCCCGCACTTCACCTCTCCTCCGGATTTTAGCAATAGCTTCCCGACGCTCCCCACCCCCAACTTCTCAGCGTGGCCACCAGAGACTCTTCTAAAACATTGCTCTTCCCCCGCCACCCAGCTCCTCCCTCCATCTGCCCAGGCCACAAAGGCCTCCTTGTGGCTGTAGGCATGTCCCACCTTAGCGCCCCTGCATCACCTGGTCCTTTGGCCACAGGTGGGCACGTGGCCCTCACCTCCTCCAGGGCTTGATTCAAATCTCACCTCACTCACTGAGACCTCCTTGACTTTCATGTATCTATTTGAGGTGGGGGGAGGGCAGCTGAGCACAGAGCCCGACATGGGGCTCGATCACATGACCCTGAGATTAGGACCTGAGTGGAGACCAAGAGTCTGATGCTTCAACGACTGAGCCACCCAGGCGCCAAGTCTATTTCATACTTTAAACCGCCCACCAGGAACCTCCCATCTTTTTTATCCTCCTCAACTTGCCCTGGTTTTGCATGACATTGCCATCTTTAACCTACTGGATCATTTAACGATCTCTTCTGTGTTTTGGCTCATTATCTGCCTTCCTGTGTTGGAGAATAAGCTCCTCAAGGGCTGAGGTGTCTGTCCTTTTTACTCAGTGATGAGTCCCAAGTGCTGAAAGCACCTAGTCGCTGAGCAGTAAATATTTGTTGAAGAAGGGAATGAACAAACCGCTTCTGAGGGGCCAGGCTGCCAGCGGAAAGCGTTAGGGTGAGGGACACTAATACCAGGAGGCCACCAGAGGGCGGCAGCTTCCTAACTTTGCACCGTGCGGTCCCCGAACATAGAGACCTAGACCCCCCAACTGACTTCCCCACGCAAGGTGGATCCCAACCCATCTCGGATTCCTGTCCTCCTTCCTTCCTTCTGTTTCATGCGGGACTCATCTGGGCTTTTCCGTCATTAAAAAAGAAAAGGTCGTTCTTTGGGGGTGTTCCCGCTCATTCCAATCCCTTGCTCCTTGCTCCTGGCGCAGGTGCTGGATCGGGAGGGCCAAATGGACAACCCGTGTACCAGCTGGCTGGCGGACGCCTACTGGGATAACATCACAGAGCTGGACAAGCTGACCAACTTCCACGGACTCATGAACTCCTTTGAACAGTACCCTCGTGACTGGCACCTGTGGTACACCAGTGCCACCCCGGAGAAGGCCATGCTGCCAGGTACCGCCCCCTCCCCCGCCCCTCTCCTCCCCCCCCCCCCCCCCCCNCATGCTGCCAGGTCCCGCCCCCCCCCCCGCCCCTCTGCTCGCCCCGCCCCGCCCCGCCCTGACCCGGCAGCTGCCCGCCCGTCCCCAGGTGAGTGGGAGAACGTCTGCAATGAGATGCAGCGGATGCTGATCGTGCGCTCCCTGCGCCAGGACCGCGTGGCCTTCTGCGTCACGTCCTTCATCGTGTCCAACCTGGGCTCCCGCTTCATCGAGCCGCCGGTGCTAAACATGAAGCTGGTCAGTGGCTTGGTCTCCTCGCCCGCACGGCCCTGGGGCCTTCTGTCCCTCTACCACGCGCTTCTCCACGGTCTCTCCGCCCCCGCCGGTGTGCCGGGGCCTCCCGCCTGAGACGGTGCCCTGTGCTTCTGGCAGGTGTTGGAGGATTCGACCCCACGAACGCCGCTGATCTTCATCCTGTCCCCCGGCGTGGACCCCACCAGTGCCCTGCTGCAGCTGGCAGAGCACACGGGCATGGCCCAACGCTTCCACGCCCTGTCCCTGGGCCAGGGCCAGGCCCCCATTGCTGCTCGGCTTCTCCGGGAGGGTGTGGTCCAGGGTCAGTGTCAGTCCTGCCCCTCTGCCCCCAGCCTCAGCGCCGTAACTGCATCCCCCACTGCTCCAGAAGGGCCCGGGAATGGCCGAGCGGGGTTTGGACCCCCACCCCCTCACACACACGCAATCAGGGGCAAAGTGCGAGACAGATGGGGCTCAGGGAGCGGTTCCCACTGAATCCAGAATCTCCTTTGCAGGACACTGGGTGTTCCTAGCTAACTGCCACCTGTCACTGTCTTGGATGCCCAATCTGGACAAGCTGGTGGAGCAGCTGCAGGTGGAAGATCCTCACCCTTCCTTCCGCCTCTGGCTCAGCTCCAGCCCCCACCCGGACTTCCCTATCTCCATCTTGCAGGCCAGCGTCAAGATGACCACGGAACCGCCAAAGGTATGGCGCCCGCAGATAGCTGGCACCAAGTGTGCCATCTGGCCCCGCTTTCTTCCTGCTAGCATCCGCGAGAGGCCCGACCATAACGACAACATGGTTTCTTGATTCTGCTGTCTTCTAGAACATTGCACCTTTCTCTCCTCGACGCGTCAAACTCTTAGAACCTAATAGTAATATCTAAACATTTCTTGAGTGTTATCGTGAGCCAGTCGTTGTTTGTTTACTAATTCATTTAAAACGCACACCCTCTATCAGGTAAGTACTGTGACCCCATTTTACACAGAGGAAGCTGAGGCACAGAGGAGTAAATAACTAGTCCATAGAACCTTCCTGCCTCCCAGCATTTCCTTTCCTCTCTCCCTAATGCCACACTGGCTGGGCCCCTGCCTCCCCCCTTCCTCCCTCCAACTCTTACAAGTGTGAGCTCAGGTATTGCAAAGTCACCATTAAAGGCAGCCGCCCCGATCCTCTAAGACCTGCTCCTGTCCTACATCCCACCCGCTTACCTCTGCGTAAACTACTGTAGCAGCTCCTTGTTGCTTTTAGCCAAGACTAAAACCCGTAGTAACATGGCCCGTGTGCCCCCCGGGGACCTCCTGGCTGCACCCATCGCCTCTCTGCCCTTCGCTTTCTTTGCTCCACCTACAACCGCTAATTCTTAAAATGTCTTCTTCCTGGGGCGCCTGGGTGGCACAGTGGTTGAGCGTCTGCCTTCGGCTCAGGGAGTGATCCTGGCGTTATGGGATCGAGCCCCACATCAGGCTCCTCCACTATNGGCTGGGCCCCTGCCTCCCCCCTTCCTCCCTCCAACTCTTACAAGTGTGAACTCAGGTATTGCAAAGTCACCATTAAAGGCAGCCGCCCCGATCCTCTAAGACCTGCTCCTGTCCTACATCCCACCCGCTTACCTCTGCGTAAACTACTGTAGCAGCTCCTTGTTGCTTTTAGCCAAGACTAAAACCCGTAGTAACATGGCCCGTGTGCCCCCCGGGGACCTCCTGGCTGCACCCATCGCCTCTCTGCCCTTCGCTTTCTTTGCTCCACCTACAACCGCTAATTCTTAAAATGTCTTCTTCCTGGGGCGCCTGGGTGGCACAGTGGTTGAGCGTCTGCCTTCGGCTCAGGGAGTGATCCTGGCGTTATGGGATCGAGCCCCACATCAGGCTCCTCCACTATGAGCCTGCTTCTTCCTCTCCCATTCCCTCTGCTTGTGTTCCCTCTCTCGCTGGCTGTCTTTATCTGCGTCGAATAAATAAATAAAATCTTTAAAAAAAAAAATAAAATAAAAAAAATGTCTTCTTCCTCTTCCTCCAGACTCTGTACTCTCTCCCCTCCCAAGGCTTCTAGAAGCCCCTGCTGCTGGCCCCTGCGTCCTCCCCACCCCCTCCTCTGCCCCTTCAGGCCTGGGCCCATCATCACTTCCTCAGGAAGCCTCTGCCCTCCACGTCTAGGCCAACACCCCAGGGATACTCGCTCCCGCTGCCCCCCCCCACCGCTGCAAGAGTGGATACATGTTAGGGCGGTTCTGACTGAGGCCCGACTTCTCTAGACTGGAAGCTCCCCGAGGGCAGGGGCCACGTCTCTCAGCATCTTGCTCATCTTGTGATGAGCGCCAGGACCCGGACTGACCAGGGGCTCCACCAGTCAGCACTGTGTGAACACACGTCTCATCATTTCAGTCTGCCTTGGCCGCGCTGTGGCCGTGGGCACAGGGGACAGCCCCTCTCCTGGATTCCCTGACGTCACTTACCACGCCCGCGTTTCCTGGTTGCCCTGTGGTCCTAGCTCCAGACTTGGTCCTTGACCTCCAGCTGTGCCCATTCTACATTTCCTCCTTTGACAAGCGGGCAGAGAAATGGTCCTTTTCCTGATTTCCGCTCCAATCCTTATCTCCAGCACCAGCAGCCCAGGCCCAGGCCTGAATTCCCTGCACGCACCCGCACCCTCAATCCCCCCGTTCTCAAAGCAAGTCGCCAGCCGGCCATCAGAGACAGCATTCTCATCCCATCTTTGTTAATAGTGCCCCTAATTTTTTTTTTTTTACATCGTTTTCATTCTTTATTCTTTGAGAGAGAGTGCGGTGAGCAAGCGGGGGGCGGGGCTGAGGAGAGAGAGAGAACCTTAAGCAGCATCCGTGCTCAGTGTGGAGTCCGATGCCGGCTCGATCTCACCCTGAGACTCAGACACTTACCCGACTGGCCACCCAGGCGCCTCTGATGATGCTGTAACCTAAACCTATTATATATTTCCAATGTTCTTCAATGGCCCAATCGCGTCCTGTATAAAATCCCCCCGCAGAACCACAGCCAGTCGGGGGACGGCTCGGGAGTGTTTTCTTGGATCACCACCTGCTGTCTGGTCTTTTCCTTCTAACTAAATACTACGCAGACACGAGACTATAAAACGTACACGAGACATAAAGGATCCCAGTTTCATACACAGTGTGTGCCCGCCTTCCCAAGTAAGAATGAGGACTCCCCTTGCCATCGCCTTCCTCCCCGCGGGGCAGGCGCGCCTGGCGGGCACCGTGCTGGCTGCAGGCACCCGGCGACCTGCAACTCTCGGTGCCGGTCAACGCTACACGCTGGACCTCCCTTCGTGCTCGGTGTCGTGGCTCCTCGCGTTCCACTTCTGAATCCGTCGTCAGCTTTGTGTTTGGCGGGTTGTCTTTTTTTCCTTTTTGTTATTTTTTTCAGTGACTAGAGGTCCTTAATTGTCATGAGGTGGAACTTAGCTCTTTTCTTCTTTATGGCTTTTGCTGCTAGGTGTTGTTCAAGAAACCTTTGTTTACTCCAAGGTGGTAAAGGCACTCTCTTATACTGGTCTTCAGAAGCATTTATCATCTGACTTTCCTGTTTTGGTGTTTTAATCACTTGAAGGTGATTGTTGTGAGTGTGGAAGGAGTAAGGGTCCAATTTTGTTTTTGTTTTTTTCCCCGCCCACATAGATAACCAGTTCTCCCAGTACCATCATCGAATAGCCCACAATTACCCTTCTGATCTGCAGTGTCTGCTAAGCCTAAAATCATGTTTATATATGTGTAGGTTTCTGGGCCCTTTGTTCTGTTCTTTGGTCAGGGGGTTCATACTGGGGTCAGTATACACTGTCTCAGTCACCCCATAGCTCTCTCAGAATCCCTGATGGCTGGGAGGGCAAGTCTCTACCATATTCTTCAGCCTACTCATGGCCTTTTATTTTCCAACATAAATGCTGGAATCAGCATGTCAAGTTCTAAAAGAAAAAAATCTCTTGATCAGAGGAAATCACCATCTCTGGTATATATTGGGTCTCCTCATCTGTGATTATAGTAGGTCTCTCCATGTAGTCTTTATTTCAATCAAGTTTTATCATTTTCTCTATAAAGATTTGTGCATTTTTATTTATTCCTAGAAGCTTTATGTATTTTGATGTTATAAATGGCAGTATTCTTACTCCAATTTTTTCACTACTCCATTCTGTCCATCATGGATGACTCATCTTAAAATCACTGTTTCAACGTGTTGCTGTCCCAGTGGTGAATCAAGTCCAAATGGCTTCATCTGTTCATGGCCCTTCTGACCCCACCTGAGCCCTTGCCCTTGACATCAGTTAGACTCATCTTCTTTCTTTTTTATTAGAGATTTTATTTATTTATTTGAGAGAGACAGAGAGAAAGCACAAGCTGGGGGAGGGTTAGAGAGAGAAGCGGGCTCCCTGGCAGGCTTCCCGCTGAGCAGGGAACCCGATGTGGGACTTGACCCCGGGATGCTGGGATCATGACCTGAGCCGAAGGCAGTCGCTTAACCAACTGAGCCAGCCAGGCGTCCTAGACTCATCTTCTCACTTATTCTCCCCTTTGTGCCTCTATCCCTCCCATTCTTTCCATCTCCAGGAAACCAGCGCCCTCCTGTCAGCCTAGTCATCTCCTTCCCATGATGAGACTCTGTCCACCTTGACCCGCAGGGGTGTTCACGAAGCCTGAAAAATCGATCACTAGACTGTCCGTTCTTGATGACACACTGTGGCCCTTCATCTACCCTGAACCTTTGCATACAGTAGTGTGTCCATTTTTGTCCATTAATAGTTGCATGTATATATCTCCATCTTTGTTTATATCTCCTGGTTCTCCCAGTTGAGGTGGCCTACCCACCACTGAGAACATCGTGGCTGAGAGGATCAAAAGTGGGGGGACAAGAAGGTAGAGCTGCCACGAGCCCACACAGCATCTGTGTGCAAATTAAAGTGAGGCCCCCACCCAGTCCTGTGAATCGGTGCGCATCTTGGCATGCAGATCAAGGGCTGGATTTCCGCCTTCTCACCCCTTCAGCCAGTGCCCTTGTGCAGTGAGCAACCTCCACAACCGTTCATGGTGCTGCTAGGGGCAGGGCTTAGCACGATGCGTGTCACCCCACCTCTGCACTGCATTGTCCCCAGGGCCTGAAGGCCAACATGACACGCCTTTACCAGCTGATGACGGAGACACAGTTTTCCCGCTGCTCCAAACCTGCCAAGTATAAGAAGCTGCTGTTTGCCCTCTGCTTCTTCCATTCTGTGTTGCTGGAACGTAAAAAGTTCCTGCAGCTTGGCTGGAACATCGTCTATGGCTTCAATGACTCCGACTTCGAGGTTTGTACCAACAGGCGTCCGTCACCCCAGCCCTCTCTCCCTACACCGCCTGCCCCGTGGGCTCCCCCGTGGGAAGGGCCGCTGACAGAAAGTCTGCGTTAAAAGCCCCGTGGGCAGAGTCCCTGCCCTGACTGTGTGTGGGGGTGGGGCTGGGGCCACGCACAGGTGTCCGAGAACTTGCTGAGTCTCTACCTGGACGAGTATGAGGAGACACCGTGGGACGCGCTCAAGTACCTCATTGCCGGCGTCAACTACGGCGGGCACGTCACGGACGACTGGGACCGGCGTCTGCTCACCACCTACATCAACGACTATTTCTGTGACCAGTCTCTGTCAGCCCCCTTTTACCGGTGAGGGGGAGGGGACGCCGAGCACGGGGCCGGAGGACACCAGCAGACCAGGGGCAGGACGGGCGGTGGGAGTGTTGGAGGAGAGGCGTCTGTGGGATCGCGGAAGGCAGCAGGAGCGGGGAGCGGGATGAGGGGGCCACGCGCGGTGACTGGGCTCTCGGCCTGGCACGGAAACCCCCGAGGCCCACAGCGTGGTGGTGATCATACCGTGGGCCCCCAGGTTGTCGGTGTTGGAGGCTTACTTCATCCCCAAAGACGGGAGCCTGGCCTCTTACAAGGAGCACATCAGCATGTTGCCAGGCATGGACCCCCCGGAGGCCTTTGGCCAGCACCCCAATGCGGATGTGGCCTCCCAGATCGCTGAGGCACGAACTCTCTTTGAGACTCTGCTTTCCCTGCAACCCCAGATTACACCCACCAGGGCTGGAGGCCAGAGCCGGGAAGAGAAGGTAAGAACAGGCCGACAGCTGGGGGAGGGCCAGCAAGGAGGCCGAGAGGCTGCCGCTCAGAGCTCCCGCTGCGCCAGGTCCTCGAGTTGGCCGCTGACGTGAAACAGAAGATCCCTGAAATGATCGACTATGAGGGGACCCGAAAACTACTGGCCATGGACCCTTCCCCCCTCAATGTGGTCCTCCTGCAGGAGATACAGAGATACAACAAGCTTATGGAGACCATCCTGTAAGACGGAGAGGGGCTCTGTGGCTCGTGGGGAGGGGACAAGAGGCAAGGGCTCCTCCCCAGCACCCCTCACCCCCACCTTCTGGGGATGGCTCTGCCAGGCCCTTCTCATCTCTAAATGCCCACCTTACCCTGCTCAGGTCCTCACTGACAGACCTTGAAAAAGGCATTCAGGGCCTCATCGTCATGTCTACAAGCCTGGAAGAGATTTTCAATTGCATCTTCGATGCCCATGTCCCTCCGCTCTGGGGAAAGGCAAGATTGCATCACTCTCGGACCCCTGTGCCCTCCATCTCCCGGTTCTGGGGGGCGTATGGCAAAATGCAGTGAGCCTGGGCTCTGGAGCCTCATAGATTCAAGGCGGAGATCTGGCTCTGCTCTTCACAGGCTGGCTTCGCACCGATTAACCTAGGAACTTAAGGGAAGTTCCTAACCTCCCCCAAGGACGTTTCAAGGATGCTCAGGACTGTGTGTAACTCTTAGTAGGTGCTTCATTGATGGTGACGGGTTCATGTTACTGTTGCTCTTTCCCGGGAGCTGGCTTGGGGGAGCTTGGCCCAACTGCAGCTGGGGAACAGGCTGACACCACGGATTCCACCCACGTCTGTTCCAGGCGCTCAAAATCGAGATCTGAATGCGTGAATCAATGAGTGCATGACACACCCTGCCTCCTCCTCCAGGCATATCCCTCACAAAAGCCGCTGGCTTCGTGGACCCGGGACTTGGCCACGCGCGTGGAACAGTTCGAGCTGTGGGCCAGCCGAGCCCGGCCTCCTGTCATCTTCTGGCTGTCTGGCTTCACCTTTCCCACCGGCTTCCTCACTGCTGTGCTGCAGTCCTCAGCTCGCCAAAACAACGTGAGAGTGTGGGAAGTGTGATGGAGGGGCGGATGCTGGGGGCATGGATTTGCTCTCCTCCTTTACACTCCCCTTTAACCCCCAGATTCCAGTGGACAGCCTCTCTTGGGAGTTCATTGTTTCCACCGTGGAGGACAGCAACCTAGTGTATCCACCCAAGGTGGGAGCCTGCTGTGCTTAGGGCTCTGAGCAGAGGCGGGGCTGGTGGGGGAGGCTGCTGGGAGCAAAGGTGGGGAACAACTAGTTAAGGAGGGAGAAGAGAGGTGGCAGGTCAGGGGTGCTGGCAGCCGAAGGTCTAGGCTTCTCCCTGAACGTGCCCCCATGGAACCTGTCCCCGTGTCTTCCCAGGATGGCGTCTGGGTCCGTGGCCTGTACCTGGAGGGCGCTGGCTGGGACCGGAAGAACTCCTGCTTGGTGGAGGCAGAGCCCATGCAGCTCGTCTGCCTCATGCCCACGATCCACTTCCGGCCTACCGAAAGTCGAAAGAAGAGCGCTAAGGGTGGGCTAGCTCCCTCACACGGGCCTTCTCTGTCCTTCGTTTGGACCCACACCTGCTCCCGCCCAGCTCTCCCAGGGGCTTCAGGGGTCTGACTGCTCCTCTCTTTCCCCCAGGCATGTACTCCTGTCCCTGCTATTACTACCCTAACCGGGCGGGCAGCTCAGACCGCGCCTCCTTTGTCATCGGCATTGACCTCCGGTCTGGGACCATGACGTCTGACCACTGGATCAAGAGGGGCACTGCTCTGCTCATGAGCCTGGACAACTGAGAAGGCCTCCTCTTCCTCCCCGCTTGACGGAGGGTTGGGGACACTAGGGACCGAGGCTGGTTTTAACTGGGGCCACATAATGGGGACCTGGAGACAGCCAGGTGTGCTAGACATAAAAATAATTGTATTGGAACTCAGAGCAATAAAACACCCGCAGCCAAAAGCCCTGAGCCTCTCAATGGGGTGCTGTGGGTTTGGGGAGGGAAGCCCGGGCCTTACAGAGGAAGGGGACTCCTACGGGCTGCTGAAGGACGGGGAAAGGAGCTGGGGAAGTGGGAGGCCTGGAGAGGAAGGGGGCGTGGCCTTGGACGAGGGGCCGGACGGTGGGACCTAAAACGGGAGTGGCTAAATTTTGGGGCTGGACCGGAGCGGGTGGGGCGGGGCTTACTTTGGAAAGGCGCGTGATCCGAATGGAATAAGGGTTTGTCAGGCAGGGATCGGGGCTGGACCCGGTACGTTGCACCCCGAACCCGGCACCCCGCATCCGGCATCCTACTCGTCACCTGAGCTTGAAGCCAGTGGGACCGGCAGAAGGCGGGGCGGGGCCCGAGAGAGGGACTCCGGCTCGGGGAGGGGCGGGACCATGGGGAAGGGG
>NC_048234.1:2553371-2557413 GCF_002007445.2 Ailuropoda melanoleuca
AAGGGGGCGGGGCCGGGGCGCAGGGGGGGCGGTGTTTGTGTTGGAAAATCCAACTGCGCCACGGGGCGGAGCGGCCCCCCCGGCCCTGGCCTGGGAGAGGGGGGGCCCGCTCGACCCCCTGGGAGACCTCGGGGAGCCTGAGCACCTGGGACACCCCAGAACCAGGTAACGGGGAGCTGCGAGGACGTCTGAAAGAGAGAAACCCATCTCCGCGCAGGGGGGTGGGACGCCTGAGTCTCAGGACCGGTAGAGCTGGGGATGGACGTTTGGGTCTCGGCAAAGGCACTGGAAAGAAGACTGGGGAGCAGGATGCCAGGGTTCCCTAGAAGAGTGCGGGGCGGGGTGGGGGAAGAGCGAGAAGGCAGAAGACTAGGGGGTTCGGATGTGAAGAGAGGCCTGAAAGGGCTGCCAGTCCCCCTTAGGCTGGGATTCCCCTCCTCGACCCTGGGGCGGGGCGGGGCGGCCCCTGACAGAAGTGCAGGACTGAAGGTCAGAGTCTGCAGCTGGGCCAGTGCGACGGCCCCTTGAGGTCGGGCGTGGCCGGGCAGGCAAGGGTCTCCGGGTCAGGGGCCCCTTCGGGTGCCCCTCCAGTTCTCCGCACGGTTAGGTGTGTCGCCTCCGCCTTGCCCCTCACGCCGGGAACGCCTCCGCAGCAGCGCTGCTGTCCCCGCGGCAGCCTTGGCGTGCATCCTCTCCGCCGCACCCCGCTAGCCCCTCCATCCCGGGTCCGATCCCACTCGGCCGTTCGTCGCCCTCGCCCTCGCCCGGTCCGGGCCCGGCTCGGTGCGGACCTTCCCCGCGCAGCCACGAGATGGCGAGGGCGAGACGCGCAGCTCGAGCCGCGGAGCCGGGTGGGCGCTGTGGACGTGGGGGCGGCCGAAGCCCCCCGCCCGGCCCGAGAGAAAGGTGGGCCGAGGTGCGCGTTTGACTTCCCGTCATCTTGGCCCCTCACAGGAAATTGTGGGCGGGAGGGCGAAGGGCAGAGGATGGGGAGGGGGCTGGGACTCAGTCTCCGCCTCCCCCGGCCGAGTAAATAGTGGGGAGGGGGCACGCGGCTTGGTTACTAAGCAACGCAGATTCGCTTCCTGTCTGCAGCGGCTGGTGGCGGTGACCTGGGGACCGGAGGGGGGTGTGGCGAGTGGGGGGCGGGGCGACCGCGGGGAAGGTCGAGGGCAGGACCCCTGCTCCCCGGGATCGGGAGATCTCGGGAAAGACGGAGGGGAGGCGGCCAGCCGCGCTGCCGCAGGGGAGGGCGCGGCGGTGGTCCGGAGGGAGGCGGGACCCAGGCGCGGCCCCGAGCACAGCTCCGCTGCCCTCCCGGGAGTTGCTTGCCCTGTTGCCGGAGTAACTGCAGAGCCAGACTCCGTAGCCGGATTCCCGAACTCTCGCGTCCGGCCAATCCGCTCCGGCGGACGTCCCCGACATCAGGGCCCGGGCAGCCAATGTGGAGGAGGCTTCATAGAGCGACAGGAAAAGGGAGAGGGGAGGGGGAGAGGCGGAGGAAGGGAGGGGGGAAGCTGCTCGGGACCCGCACGTGCACTCCCACACGCTCGCGCCCACCCCCCTCCCTCCTCCGCACGCGCCCGGGTGCCCCCCTGCGCCTGCGCGGCGAGTCGGCGCTCGCCGCACACGGTCTCTCTCCCCCCCTTTGAGTCTGTGTTTGCAAACTAGTCCTGGGCTGCGCTCCTCAGCTTCTCGGGACCCAGGCGTCTGGACGCACCCGTCCTCTGTCGCTGGGTCTCGAACCATTACTGCCCAGCCTTGCGTGGGAGGGGCCGGCTACCTGTTTCTCACCGACCCCCAGCTGGCGCCCCACTCTCCCAGGTGGGCTGGGCGGAGCTGTGGTTTCCGGCCCCTTCTGCTCCGCCGCCGCCTTCCCGGGCTCTGGCTTAGGTTGCCTCCCCAAGGGGGAACGGAACGGTATCAGCGCCCCTTCCCGAAGCTTCACTCGCTCGGGCTCAGCTGCTGTAGGCGGCGGGGGAGGGCGCTGCGGGGAAGCCCCGGACGGCCCAGGTGACTCTTGCCGGGCCCTGACGCCCCTTCTTCGCGTGAATTCCTCCTCTTTGATGCACACCAAAATCCTTCCCGTCCCTAACGTGTCTTCCCCACTCGCCCTCGTGCTCTTTGCACTTCTCTGTGCTCCCTTCGGGGTGTCTGTCCCGGTCTCCACTCGTCCTTCTCGGCTTCTCCCGGTTATATAACTCTTCCTCTCGCCGTGTCCTGGTTTCAACTCCACAGACTCCGCCCTGGAACAGCGCGGGGAGGGGCAGGAGAGTTGGGGACCCAGACAGGTTCCGGCTGGCGGCCGGCTGGGCCACGGGGGATCCCGCAGATGGGAGACGGAGCCCCCGCGGGACCCCGTGCCTCCGCCCCCCACCCGAGATCTCGCCCGGGAGAGAGAAGGCACAGTATCTGCGAGAGGCGTGTCGGGACTCCGTCAGAAATGTGGGTTGGGAGGTCAGGGCTGGAGGCGGGGAGGAGGAGCCTTAGGAAGCCCCAGTCCCGGGGACTGGAGCCGTATTGGGGGTAGAAGAGATAAAGGCAAGCCGCCTGGGTTCCTTCCCTCCCCTCCTTTTTGGGCTCCCAGAATTCCTAAGGCTATTTCCCAGGAAGCTTAGCCAAAGGCCCCTTTCCGCCCCTAGGGGTCAAAGGTCTGTGTTAGAGGTGGCCTAGGATGATGTCACCAGTGCACGTGCCCTGGGACGGTCGCCAGGCCGGAGGCCTCCTCCCCTTTTCATCCCGCACCCCCCCACCTCTGCCCCGAGTCCAGTTCCAACCCCGTGCCATCTTTTCCCCCTCTCCCTTCCCTTGGCCCTAGCAGCCTGCAGGTGGGAAACCCTGGACTGGAGTTCTTTGAGGGGGAGGGGCACGGGTGTGGTGGGGCCCAAAGACTTTGCCCCTTGGCTGGGCTACGGGAACCCGGGGGCACTTTGCCCCAGATTGGTACCGAGAGCTTTCCTTCCTAGCCCCTCCTCCCCTTGAAAGAGCCTCCCAGCAGTCTTTCTGCTTTCCCACCTGCTGCATTGCCAAGTGTCCTGTTGCCCCTCTCCCCATTTTGAGTTGAAGTGGGAGTGGTTGGCAGATAGCTGCTCCCTGGAGAGCCGTGTGTGGTGTGGGAAGGGCCACTGGACAGCAGCTCACCTCTCATCTCAATCTGTGACACCCCAACAGCGAGGAAAAGGGTCAGGAAACAGCATTAGACTGAAAAGTCAGGGTCTTTATTCCGTGTAGGTGGGTGGGTCACTTTCCTGAGGGAGAAGGGCCCAGCTGATAGCTGCGGGTGCCTTTTCCTATTGAGTTAAGTCTTGGGATTTGCTTATGATATTGGAAAAAATTCGTTTTTCTTGTACTGCACCTTAGAGCTCGGGCTGTCAGATCAGACACGGATTCCGTTCCCAGCTCTGCCACTTAGTGGTTGTAGGGACTTGGAAAGGTCAGCACCTCCCACAGCCTCACATTCTGCATCTGTAAAATTTAAATATCAATACCTTCTAGGCCAAGGGGGGGTGAGATAATTTATGCAGTGCACTTAGCACCGTGCGGGGCACAGAGTAAATACTGAGCGAAGGCTCCTTACGAAATGCTCATTCTCGCTAAATGGTGATAGTTGCTATTTTTACGGTGGTAGTTGTTCGGCCGGCTTCGGCCTGGCCAGGACCTGAGGAGTTGGTTAGGGGGGAGTGGAGAGTTGGTGTTAATTTGGTGGGTGCGAGGGAGGGGGCTAGGGATTAGCTTCCACTGCCTTGTGCACTTTATTTGATGAGGGCTTTAGTCAGATTTGTATTGCTTTCTTTAGGATTATTTTCCCCCCTCTTGGAGAAGAAACAGCTCAGACTATTTCTCTGGCCGTGAAAATAAAATAATTGTATTGTGGTTCTTGATTTTTAAGCAAGACCCCAATCCCCTCCCATGTTGTTCTCTGGAGCCTTTCAATTTAGCAAAGGGACTCCACAGTTTTCTTTGCGGGGACCGGGCTTGGCTGAGGGGTGTGTAAAAGGTTGGGTGGGTGGGTGGAGAGAGACTAGTGCTGGGGGCTGGGGGG
>NC_048234.1:2557555-2564225 GCF_002007445.2 Ailuropoda melanoleuca
ACTCCCCCCCCTGCTGCTCCCCCCCTCCCTACCCGGACTCCGGGGGCACCGCCGGGGGACAGACACCCAGCAGGTAACCCCGGCCTGGCTCGCCCTCCCTTCTCGGATTTTCCTCCACACCCTCCCGGATGACCCCTTTCCCCGATTCTGTCTCCCCATTTTCCTCTGGACTTGCCTCTTTTCCCTGGCCCTCCTTGTTCCATCTCCCCCAGTTGGGCTTGTCGCCCGCTGGCCGCGCCGCTGTCTCGTGCAGCCCGACTCCCTTCCCCTCGCCCGACAGCCTCTGCGCCCCAGGTCTGCCCGCGGCACCTTTCGGGGTTCTGTCTCTCTGCTTCTCTGGGCTTGGCTTTCCTTCCGACCTGTCCCCTGGGGCTCTGAGTAAGAAGGCAGTCCCTGTCCTTTTCTCGCTCCCCCTGTTCCCCACCCCCCCAACTCTGGCCCCCTTTCTCCTTCTAGCAGTCTCTAGGGGTGGGGAGAGAACCGGAATTTGGGGGGCCCTCTGGAGGGGCAAGGGGCTGTATGTCGCTGGGGAAAGGGGCTGTGAGTGTGTGCGGGGTGGGGGTGGGGGCAGCTAGAGACCTGGCTGCCTCTCTGTTCTCCCTTTAAATGGCCCTCACATTTCTGGGGACTCTTGGGGGGGAGGTGGCAAGCCGCCTGCCTGGGGGGGCAGGGCCCTCGGTTTGTCCACACAATCAGGGGTGGTAATGATTTAAAGGGACAGCCTCGGTGTGGCCGCTGCCACCCTGTGCCGGCGGGAGGGGGAGCCGGCAGGCTGTGTCTGGGGAGGCTTGGCTGGTGAACAGGGCATTTGAGGCTGAATCTGTCGTGGGGCCTGCCAGGTCTAGGATGGTGCTGAGGCCGGGACCTGCAAGGAGGGGTGACAGCTTGCGGGGGAGGGGAGGCACTCAGCTTGGACCTTCTCCTAGGCCCCACCTTTGGGTGCTCGGACTCCTTGCCCAAGAGTCCTTGAGTCCGAACTATGGAGTGTGTGGGCCATCAGGTGGGGACCGCCAGTGGGTCTGCAGGTCAACAGCCTGGCCTGGGCACACTGGAGCTGGCCCTTCAGCTTCCCCTTTTGTTGTTTGGCTCTGTGCACAAGAAAGCCCCAGCCCCTCCCCCAGCTCCCCCTTCCCGTCCACATGCGCCCCCCCCAACACACACACCCACCCCAGCTGTTGGACAGATGAATTACAGCCTCCGGCTTGGGGCCAGGGCTGGTGAGGGATTAAAGCTCTGGGGCTGGCCCTTTAAATGGCTGTTGGCCCCTCCCCCACTCTGGTGTCCAGACACCCCATACACACCCCTGTGACCCCCCTTGGCTGCCCCTCACTCCTTCTTTGGTGTGTCCCAAGGCCTGCCACTCCCCTCTGTCTAGGCTAGACCTTCCCCAGCTTCCCCTTCCCCTCTAACACAACCACATACACAAGCACTGCAGACTGCACGCACACGCACACTCGTCCCCCATTCTCAGCATCCCTGTCCTGGAAGGTTCCCTCTCCAGCAGAAGAACTTTGCCTGCCTGGCCTCTCTCGTCTGCAGCTGGCCCCTGCCTGGCGCACGGAGGGGCCCTGCGTGGGTCAGGAGTCGCGCCTCGTGCCTCCCGTGGGGCAGTGTCATCAGCAGCCCGGAGGCTTGCAGTCCGTTGCATCATGGAGGCTGGGGGCCAGAGGCCTGAGTCTCTGGGGCAGGGGGAAGGCTGTGGGCTGCAAGGCCGGGGAATGGAGAGACTAGACTGGGAGCCCAAGTGTCTGGGACCTACAGGGCTGACCACGGGTCCCTGAGGAGTGGGTCTGAAAAAAAGGGCGAGAGTTAGGTGTGACCCTAGATGGACACCTGATTCTTGACCCTGGACTTCTGTTAGAAGACCTAGCTTTTTGTCTGTGAGAGGAGGGGAGGGAGTGGGCCTCTGTCACCCTCTCGGGCCACAGAGAGGAAGGAGGTGATGGAGAAACAGGATATGGCCTTGAGGGGTGGGATGGAAGGGAGGCTTGCAGCAGAGGCCACTTCCAGACCCAGGCCCAGAGTCAGTCCTTGTTCGGGAGGGAGGCAAGGGAGGCTCCTCCCTGTTGGGCCCGTTCGTCTAGTCTGGCCACCTGTGCCGCTCGCCAAGACCTGCCTGCGCCCGCCTGGGGGAAGGGGAGGGGGCAGAGTCCAGAGGGTGGGGTTGACTGGTATCTTGATAAGGTTAGGGAGGAGGCTGAGCTGAAGGCCGACGATCTACAGGCCTGGGGCCAGGATGGAGGCTGACTTCGCTGCAGAGGTCAGGGGCCATGGGGGCTACTCTGGGACCAGGGACTCTCAACAGGAGGCTTCAGTCGGAAGAGGGGTCATGGACTGGCTGTCCGCCGCGGACCTACACGGACGCCCTGGCAGGCGCCTCTTACCCCCTGCTCCAGGCTGCTTCCTAAAGGGGAAGGCTGGAGGACCACTTTGGGGATGGCTTTTTCTGGTTGCCATGGAAACAGGTTCTCCCATCCCATCTGACCACCAGTGCATGGTTTCTCCTCACTAAGAAGACAGGGAGCACAGGAAAATTCTCCAGCCTGGGAGACCCCACTTCTAACTAGCTTTTTTTCTTTTAGGTTCCCCCAGGCACCATGCCAGCCCCGTAGTACCACCCACCCCACCCACTGCGGTCTGCTGCACCCCACCGCTGGGGCACTGGGTCCAATGAGACAGGGCACATCAGATTCCATCTGGTAAGTCCTGCCCCTGAGCAACACCTCCCCCACCCGGGGCAGTCCAACTCTGCACCACATCCTTGAAGAAGAGTGGTACGATCTGGATCATGCCCACTCCTCAGAATGGTCCAGTCCAACTCTGAGCATCCATCCCCCCACCATGTGGTGCTTGAGTGGTTCAGTCTTCCTGGTTTATGGAGCTCCCCTCTGTTGTCTGTGAATGGTTCAGCCCAGTACATCAGCAGCCTCTCCACTACCACCAAAAAATCTCCCCCCAGTGCTACAACTCAGTGGCTTATTGAATTGACTTGAGCTAGAGTTTGCAAGCTGCATGGTAGAGGTGAGCTATCCTGGAGGGATTTTTCTTGGGGTGGGGGTGCCCTAGAAGAGTTGTTGAACACTCTGGTTTCTGGATGGTGATTGGAAATTGATTTGGAGAGGTACTGGAGGCCCTTGCCGGGAAGGCCTGCGGTTGCCGTGGCAATCATGGCATCTCACCTTTCCTTCCAGATCCCTTCTGTTCCATTCTGTTCCCACTGCACTATAGCATTTGCCCCCCCCCACACACACACCCTAAGTCTTACTCCTCTTCTCCTTGCCTCTCTCCGCCAGTTGTCTGCCTGAGGCTGTGCAGGACAGAGCCTCCATCCCTCATTCTCTAGGAGAAAAGATGATACCCAAGCCAGGGACTTGAGTTCTCTGAGGGTGTGTCGCTCTTCTCCACTACTTACTGAATTTTTGAGTGGGACTGTTTTCTTCTCTGTGTCTCTATTTGGCAAGATGGTTTGCACATTGGGGTGCCTCACTGGAATTGTGTTGAATGAATGTGTTAACTGAATGAGCTTTCTTGCCAAGAAAGCAATGGCTTCTGAGATCTGCTACACAGGCTTCTGCCCACACCTGCTCTAGAAGACTTGAGACATTTGGGATGGTAGAGATGCCTGGGGTAGAACCCTGGGGCAGGCTGACCCAGGAGATGGCCTGTGAGGATAAAACCAAGGGAGGGAGACTAGGACAGAGGCCTTCTAGAAGAGTGGAAAGAATTGAGGCCCTGGGAAAAAGCCCAGCTCTTCCACTCTCTTGCAGAGTGAACTTGACCAAGTTACCTAACCTCTCTGAGCCTCAATTTCCTCATCTGTAAAATGGGGTAAAAAAGAAAAAGTACCCCCGACCTTAGGTTTGGGGTGGTGGTGGGGGGGAGTTTTAAAAATGTATGTGAAGTGCTTAACACAGTGCCAGGCATGTAATAAGTATTCACTGAATGCTAGCAATTATCATCATAATGGGAGCCGCTGGGAGCTGTGAGGATAAGCAAGGACCTTGAGGAATAGGACAGAACTTGATGGAAGGCAGACAGACGCCCAAATATTTGACTCCAACAGAAGGATCACTGAGCCAGCAAGCCGTCAGGATTCCGGGGAGTGAGGCGAGGAGTCAGCAGGGTCAGCCTGCTCCAGTGTTTCCCAGACTCTGTTGAGGAACATGAAGGCAAACACAGAAGGGCATGTGCAGAGACACACGTGATCACGCAAGTGATGCAGAGGCCGACCCAGACAAAAGACCGAGACAGGAGCCAGGCAGACACACAGACAGAGCCAGCCCCTCAGAGTCATGTAGACAGGCATAATGACAGGAACGTGTCAGACGCAGGCGCTGGAGACGAGCTGAGCAGATCTGCAGGTGCACACAGACAGACACCGGGACCCACACACAGCCGACCTTGTCAGACACACTGGTGAACACAGCGGTCCAGTCAGAGGCAGACACAAGGCTCGCAGTGACACATAGCGGGCCGGGGCCGGCACTGTCACTCCTCGGTGGGGGGCGGGGAGGGGCCAGCAGCGGGGGAAGGCTGGGGAAGGGAATCCCGAGCGGGCGGCCTGCCCGGGTGGCTGAGTCACAGCGGCGCCCCAGCCGGCGGTCCTCCCCTCCGCCTCCCCCCCTCCCCCAGGTAAGAAGCGAGCCTGTAACCCCTCGCTTCCACCGGGCAGAATGAGGCCTGGCGGGGAGCGGGATGCGGCGGGGTTCCGGGACCGGCCCCACCTCGGCGCGCGTGCCGTGCCTCGCCGACCGCCTGCTGGGGAAAACCGTATCTGCGGGGTCTTGTCTGTGGCCGGCATGTGAGTCTGCGTGCGCACGTCTGGCCCCTTACCCTGCGTCCCGCGCGGCTCGAGCGCTGCGCGGAGGGGCTTCTCGGGCTCGAGCGGGGAGAGGGTTAAGTGGGTGTGATTGATGGAGTGGGTCTCTCTCGGGGCTCCGGGGGAGGGGGTCGGTTAAAGTCCCTGAGTCCAGAGCCCGGATGGAAGGGGCGGAGCTGGGCTCAGCCGGGAGTGCCCGGATGGAGAGGGCGTGGCCTCGGCGGGAGAAGAATTAACCCTTTCTGGGCGGCTGGCCCCCGGGACTGTGGGGCGGGCGGGAGAGGCTGGAATGGAATGTCTGCCCCAGAAGTATACCGTCCTCCCAGCCTGGCTCTGGCCGCGTGCGTCTTCTTCTCACCTGCCTTCGAGGAGTCTGTGGGTGTCCTTCTTTATGCCTGCCCGTGGTTGTCCCTTCCCCTTGGTTAGTACGGACACCGGGAAGTCGGGAAGGGCTATTGCTGCCCCAAAGCGAGAGTGGAGGTGAGAGTGGACCGCGAGCCGCCTGCCGGCGCCTGGGGAACAGGTGTGAACGGGGCGTCGAAGCTGGCGGGCGCGGGGAGGGGCCGTCGTGGGGGAAGACGAGAGGGGAAATTCCGCGGGACCGGTGGTGAGCGGTGTGTGGGCTGAGTTGTGTCTGCCTCTGACTGTGTGTCTGTGTGTGTTCAGGGAGGCGGGGACTGAGTCAGTGGGAATAGGGGAAGGTTTTCTGGGTGACTCACGCTCTCCCCCCCCCACGCCCCGAGCCTGAATCAGACCCCGAGGGAGGGCTTTGTACGGGAGGCGGATGGTGTGTGTGGGGGGGAAGTCAGGCGCCTGGGTCCCGGGTGGGGACAGGGATCCGAGGTGGTTGGCGAGAGTGAGTGTGTGTTTAGTGCACAGGAAGTTTTTGTTCTCCAATGAGGGCTGCTGTATTCTGAGTGCCGGCGTGGGGGTTTGTGGACAAAGGTGGAAGGGGGCTGGAGGGACGGGGCTCAGTGCTTTAGGGAAAGCTGAGTCAGTTCCCCGTGGGAAAGGGGAAGTGGTGGAGGGGAAGTGTCATCATCGCACTAGGGGAAGCTGCATTTCCTGGTAACTGGCGGCGCCCTGGGCACCCCTTCGCAAGCGGGGATCTGTTCCTCTGATGCCCGGATCCCCGGTTCCCCCCGGCTTCCCATGCGTGGTCCGGGACTTGGGTGGGGGAATCTGGCCGGGGTTACACTGGACCGCAGTTAAGCACTCTACTCGTGCCAGGGCTTGGGAACTGAGAGAAAGTCTGTGTGGTGAGGAGAGAGTTCGGGGCAGAAACTCCGCCAGAACCGCGGAGAGGGTCCGCAGAGCCCAGGCGTGGAGTCGGGCTCGGCGGGGAGTGGCGCGCCGGGACGTGTAGGGTCCTAGCGCTTGCATGCAAACAGACGACCTTGCCCTGCGGAGGGAGGACTCTTTTCACCAGAAACCCGCCTGCCCTTGCGGGTTGGGTGGAAATTTCCCCACAGCGCAGACTTCTCTCGGCGAAGGCGAACTTTCCAGCCGCCCCCAGCCCCTCGTCGCGCGCTCTCCCCCGGCTTCCTGCCCGGCGCGAGCTCCAGCTGGAGCGCTGGCCCCGCCCCCGCCGCTTTGTACTCTACGCTCGCCTCTCGCAGCTCTTTGTACTCTAGACTCTCAATGGACCGATCCCGGGAGCGGAGCCGGCTCCCTACCTGCGGGGACGCGGGGTAGGCGAGGAAGAGGCGCGGGGACGGGGATCCTGGGCTCAGAGAGGCGAGAGGGAAGAACTGGGGCTAAAGGGAAGGTGCCCAGAAGGGGAGCGCTGCGCCCGTCGTGGGTCGAGGCAGCACCGACGGGAAGGGGCGGGGGGGGGGGGGGAGGAGGAAG
>NC_048234.1:2564564-2568233 GCF_002007445.2 Ailuropoda melanoleuca
GAAGGAGGAAGTGAAACGGGTTCTGGGTTCTTTAAGGGAGTGGGCGGTGAGAGTGGGACAAGGGTGATGTCACCGCCTGTCGGGCCCCGCCCTCCTCCCTCCCGAAGGACCCCCCCTTACACTTACACACGCCGCTTCCGCTGCGCAAGTAGCCACGTCACGGGCAACCCCCGAAATCCCCCCTCCCTTGGGGGGCGGGGGCCACGTGGGCCGTGGGGAACCGCGTGGCCCCGACGGGGAAGGGCATAGAGGATATGGGAGCCACGCGAGAGGGGCCACTCGGGACCGCGGTGCGCGACTTCTCAGAAGTTGGGATTGAAGGGAGATTTTGGTTTGGGGGGTCGGTTGGTATTGAAGCTCTAGAGAGGTGGGGGAAGTGGAGGAGCTCAAGGAACTAGGTATGGGGCCGGGGGCTTGACCGTGGTTTGGGATGGGGTCAGGCGTCGGGGGTGGAGCGCTCAGGTCGCGGCGCCGGCGGGTCTGGGTACCGGAGAAGTCGCCGGGACCGGCCAGTCCTCAGCAGTTACAGGGGGCACTCGGGGTGGGAGGCGAGGCAGTGCGCGAGGTGAAGTGAGGAAGGGGAGCGACGCCTTTGTCTGCGCGGGGCGTCCGCTTGCCGTCAGTCGGTCTCACGGCGGAGGGGCAGGGGGGCGCTTCGGCCGGTCCTGCCGGGACTGCCGGTGGCTCTGTGGGTGCGTGGGACTTGCGGGTAGCGCCGTCCCCTAGGCCGGCCCGAGCGTGCGACTCGCCGCCTTCACCCGCGAGGGTCCCGGGCCCCGCCGGCCCGAGCGCCGGGTCCGAGGTGGCGACCCTAGGTGGGAGCCACGGGGTCACACCGGGGTCACCCCAGGCCGAGCCCGTCTGACCGGCTCCGCCGCCCCTCCTCCCCCGGCCGGCAGCGGCCGGGCTAACCTCGCTCTCATTGGTCCCGGCCAGGCTGTTACTGAGGCGGAGACACGGGTGATGATTGGCTTTCTGGGGAGAGAGGAAGTCCTGTGATTGGCCAGATCTCAGGAGCTCGCCGACGCTGTGAGAGGACGCTCCCACGGAGGCCGGGTAAGCCGCCGCGGCGCTGCCCGTCCGCCCCAGTGGCTCCCGACTCCGAGCTGCCGCCGGCCGGTTGGCCGGCCCGCTGCCTGCCGCCCGGCCCGGCGCCTCGCCGCCCTCCTGGGCCGCCGGGGGCTCCGCCGGCGGCGGGGGCCTCCCCTCAGGGAAAGCTGGGGCCGGAGCCCAGTGCAGATGACCGCCCGGCCCGGACCCTGGGCCTCAGCTGTGTGCCGGCCAGCTCACCTCACTCCTTCTCCTCCTCCCCTCTGTAGAATTGGCTGTGAAGGGCCCTGGGTGGCCATCTGGGGGCAGTGGGCACTCTTGTCAGAGCGGCTGGAGCGGGACCGTCGCCCCAGAGAGCTGGGGCAGGGGGCCGTGCCCGATCTCCAGGGCTCCTGGGGCCACTGCTGACCTGGTAAGGGAAAGACCCGGGGCCGGGTTGGTGGTGTGCACACTGCTGGCTCAGGCTGCGCCCCCACTGAGACCGTGATCTCTTCTCCCTGGCTCAGGCTGGATGCATCGGGCAGTGGACCCTCCAGGGGCCCGCGCTGCACGGGAAGCCTTTGCCCTTGGGGGCTTGAGCTGTGCTGGGGCCTGGAGCTCCTGCCCGCCCCATCCCCCTCCTCGTAGCGCATGGCTGCCTGGAGGCAGGTGAGAACTTGGGGCCCCTCTCTCTGTCTCCAGGCACCCCCCCTTCCCATCTCCTCGACTCCTCAATCTCTGTGTCACTCTCTGGGGTTCTGCCATTCTGTGGACCTCAGTGCAGTCCTCGGCTGCTCTCTCTTAGCCTTTCAGTGCCCTCCTTCCTAGGTAGGAGGGACAGGACTACTTATGTTGCTCTATGTTAACAGACCCCTTCTCTCTCTAGGTGCTCTGCCAGCATCGGGCAGCCCCCACTCTCTGCTCCCCTACCCCCTTCACATGGCAGTAGCTCTGGGCACCCCAACAAACCGTATTATGCTCCAGGGTGAGTAAGGATTCGAAGGTATTGGGGTTGGGAAGTAAGTCTGGGTTCCAGGAAGAGTTCCCTCCAAGCCTGACCTCCAACCCCTGCAACCCCTTCTGCTCTGTAGGACCCCCACCCCGAGACCCCTCCATGGGAAGCTGGAATCCCTGCATGGCTGTGTGCAGGCATTGCTCCGAGAGCCGGCCCAGCCAGGGCTGTGGGAGCAGCTTGGACAGCTGTACGAGTCAGAGCACGACAGTGAGGAGGCCATTCGCTGCTACCACAGTGCCCTTCGATATGGAGGAAGCTTGGCTGAGTTGGGGCCCCGCATCGGGCGACTACAGCAGGTGGCATGAGGCAGGCCCTGGGGGGCCAGGATTGTCCCTCCTGGCTCAGTACCCTCATCTTAATGTCTGCTTCTGCCCCCAGGCCCAGTTCTGGAACTTTCATGCTGGCTCCTGCCAGCACCGAGCCAAGGTCCTGCCCCCTCTGGAGCAAGTGTGGAACTTGCTGCACCTGGAGGTGAGACCAGGGCCGGCTGGGCTAGGGAGGAGGCCCAGGCCAGGTCTGCAGCCGTGTCATCTTCTCGCCCCTTTTTGTCTTCAGCACAAGCGGAACTACGGGGCCAAACGGGGAGGTCCCCCAGTGAAGCGAGCTGCCGAACCCCCAGTGGTGCAGCCTGTGCCTCCTGCAGCGCTCTCCGGCCCCTCGGGGGACGAGGGCCTCAGCCCTGGAGGCAAGCGCAGGAGAGGCTGCAGCTCGGAGCAGGTATGGTGGTGTGTGCGCAGGCGAGTGGCCAGAGGACAGGACTGGGGCACGGGACGGGGTCTCACACTCTTGTTTCCTTCTAGACTGGCCTTCCCCCAGGGCTGCCGCTGCCTCCACCGCCACTGCCGCCACCGCCGCCACCACCACCACCACCGCCCCCCCCACCCCTGCCTGGCTTAGCCACTAGCCCTCCATTTCAGCTGACCAAGCCAGGGCTGTGGAGTACCCTGCATGGAGATGTCTGGGGCCCCGAGCGCAAGGGTTCAGCACCCCCAGAGCGCCAGGTGAGCTCCTGTCTGTTGCCCCTCACCTCTCGGTTCGAGGTCCGCATCCTCTGTTCCTTACTTATGGCCCTCCTTCCTCTTCCACAGGAGCAGCGGCACCCGCTGCCCCACCCGTATCCATACCCGGCTCCGGCCTACACCGCGCACCCCCCTGGCCACCGGCTGGTCCCGGCCACACCCCCAGGCCCCGGCCCCCGCCCCCCAGGAGCAGAGAGCCATGGCTGCCCGCCTGCCACCCGTCCCCCCGGAAGTGACCTTAGAGAGAGCAGAGTTCAGAGGTCGCGGATGGACTCCAGCGTTTCACCAGCAGCAACCACCGCCTGCGTGCCTTACGCCCCTCCCCGGCCCCCTGGCCTCCCCGGCACCACCAGCAGCAGCAGTAGCAGCAGCAGCAACACCGGTCTCCGGGGCGCGGAGCCGAGCCCAGGCATCGTGAGTTCCGGCGGTGGGCGGAGCGGGGTGCCGGCCCGGGAGATCCCCTGGGGTGGGGGGGTGCACCCAGAGCAGCCCTCTGACCACCCCCTCCTCATCCTCGCTTGCAGCCCGGCGCTGACCATTACCAAACTCCCGCGCCGGACGTCTCCTCTCACCAAGGCCGCCTGGGGCCCTCGGCACACAGCAGTC
>NC_048234.1:2569204-2572937 GCF_002007445.2 Ailuropoda melanoleuca
GACACGGCGGGCCCGGTGGACACGGCAGGCCCGGTGGACACGGCAGGCCCGGTGGACAGTGGGACTGAGCGACTGCTGCCTCCCGCCCAGGCCCGGGAGGAGGGTGGCGGGGCGGGGGCAGCGGCAGGACCAGGCAGCGGCAAGCGGCGGAAGGAGCACCAGAAGGAGCACCGGAGGCACAGGCGGGCCTGTAAGGACAGCGTGGGTCGGCGGCCCCGAGAGGGCAGGGCAAAGACCAAGGCCAAGGCCCCCAAAGAAAAGAGCCGCCGGGTGCTGGGCAACCTGGACCTGCAGAGCGAGGAGATCCAGGGGCGCGAGAAGGCCCGGCCCGATCTCGGCGGGGCCTCCAAGGCCAAGCCACCCACGGTTCCGGCCCCTCCGCCAGCTCCTGCGCCCTCCGCCCAGCCCACGCCCCCCTCAGCTCCTGGTCCTGGGAAGAAGGCCCGGGAGGAAGCGCCAGGGCCACCAGGTGTCAGCCGGGCTGACATGTTGAAGCTGCGCTCACTTAGTGAAGGGCCCCCCAAGGAGCTGAAGATCCGTCTCATCAAGGTAGAGAGTGGTGACAAGGAGACCTTTATCGCCTCTGAGGTGGAGGAGCGGAGGCTGCGCATGGCGGACCTCACCATCAGCCACTGCGCCGCTGACGTCGTGCGTGCCAGCAAGTAAGTGAGGGGCAGGCACCCAGGAGGCCTCCGCCCGCCCCCCGCCTCACCACCCTGATGTCCCTGCCCTCATCTGTCTGTCCTCCCCACAGGAACGCCAAGGTGAAAGGGAAGTTTCGAGAGTCCTACCTTTCCCCCGCCCAGTCTGTGAAACCGAAGATCAACACTGAGGAGAAGCTGCCCCGAGAAAAACTCAACCCACCCACCCCCAGCATCTATGTATGTGCGCCACCCCCGCCATCGGGTTCTCAGACGGTGCTGGGGGCTGGCGGGGTGCTCTGAGCCTGGGACGGGGCTCTCACGGCAGCCCTGTCCCCTGCTCGTCCCTCAGCTGGAGAGCAAACGGGACGCCTTCTCGCCGGTGCTGCTGCAGTTCTGTACAGACCCTCGAAATCCCATCACCGTGATCCGGGGCCTGGCGGGCTCCCTGCGGCTCAGTGAGTGTGGAGAGCAGGGAGGTGTGGGGAGGAGGCCTCTGAGGTCCCCGTACTTGGGGACCCCGGCCAGTGGCTATCACGAGCTGTCCTCAGTCGTACGTAGGCCGTATCTGAGGAGTGCTCTGAGTGATGGGTCTGCCGGCCTCTGGCTTTTCTCCCATCTCTGTGTCCCCGGCAGTGGGCAAAGGGGAAGGGATGTATCTCAGGGCCTGGTTAGAGTCACTTTTGGTTTTCTTGATGAGGATGAGGGTACCGATTATACAGAGCCTCTGCCAGCCCATGGTTTGGGGCTTTCCCTTTTCCAGCCCTTTATTGTGCAGAATTTCAGACAAAGGTACATACGTAGGAAGGGAAACCACATAGAAGCATAAAACTCAGTCATGTTTCCTCTATACCTGGAGCATATCCTCCCTTTTCTCTGCTGAGTTATTTGAAGCACTTTCTAGGCTTTCACTTGACTAAATCTCCTTGGATCCAACTATCACTTAAGGAAACTTCCATTCATTGAGCACCTCTTGAGTGCCAGGTGCTGTGCACCTGTGGCCCCATGCACACTCAAAGACCCTGGTGGAGGGGCCCTGGCTCAGAGCAGCAGTGGCAGACGGGGTTGGGGGTGACCCAGATGACAGCCAGCCTTGCCAGCTGCTTGTGGAACCAGGCTTGTCACCTGTTCCTCCTGGGCTGACCCCACATCAGAGGCTTAGGGAGTTAGAAGGCCCTCACTCCCTGCCCTCTGCCCCTGCCCCGACGCCCTGCTCGGTCCTCCCTTGCAGACTTGGGCCTCTTCTCCACCAAGACGCTGGTGGAGGCGAGCGGCGAGCACACGGTGGAGGTGCGCACGCAGGTGCAGCAGCCCTCCGATGAGAACTGGGATCTGACGGGTACGCGGCAGATCTGGCCCTGCGAGAGCTCCCGTTCCCACACCACCATTGCCAAGTACGCGCAGTACCAGGCCTCGTCCTTCCAGGAGTCCCTGCAGGTGAGAGGCGTGCACCTGGGCAGACGCAGGGGGTTGGGATCCCTGGGCTGTGGTGAGGGGGCCCCCATGGGTGGCGCTGACCCAGGCTTGTCCCCCCCCCCCCGTTGTGGCCAAGCAGGAGGAGAAGGAGAGCGAGGATGAGGAGTCCGAGGAGCCCGACAGCACCACAGGAACCCCTCCCAGGTAGGTCCAGTTCAGCCCTCCCCTTCCTGACCCCTTCCTTTCTCTGTGCTTCTCCACCCACGCGCGCTCTTTGCCCCCGCAGCAGCGCACCAGACCCGAAGAACCATCACATCATCAAGTTTGGCACCAACATCGACCTGTCTGATGCCAAGAGGTCAGTGGGGCAGGGCCGGAGTGCCGCTGGGTGGGCAGAGTTGGGGGGGCAGCCTCTCACCTCTGTTGCACCGTTGCCCCCGCAGGTGGAAGCCCCAGCTGCAGGAGCTGCTGAAGCTGCCCGCCTTCATGCGGGTCACATCCACGGGCAACATGCTGAGCCACGTGGGCCACACCATCCTGGGCATGAACACGGTGCAGCTGTACATGAAGGTCCCAGGCAGCCGAACGCCAGGTGCGCACCTGGCCGGGGCGCGCGGCGGGGGGAGGGGGCGGGCTGTCGCCTTCTCCGCCAGCCAATGAGGGCGCGAGGGCGGGCCGGGCGCGGAGCGCAGGCTCGGCTCCGGCCATCCACGGCGTTCTCTGTCTCCCCCTGCAGGCCACCAGGAGAACAACAACTTCTGCTCCGTCAACATCAACATCGGCCCGGGCGACTGCGAGTGGTTCGCGGTGCACGAGCACTACTGGGAGACCATCAGCGCCTTCTGCGACCGGTGCGCGCCGCCCTGGCCCCCCGCCCCCTCCCCCGCAGGCCCGGCCCGGCCCGGCCCGGCCCTATCCCGGATCGTCACACTTCCCCCTGACCCTGTGGCCACCCCGCAGGCACGGCGTGGACTACCTGACTGGTTCCTGGTGGCCAATCCTGGATGACCTCTATGCTTCCAATATCCCTGTGTACCGCTTCGTGCAGCGCCCCGGAGACCTCGTGTGGATTAACGCGGGCACCGTGCACTGGGTGCAGGCCACCGGCTGGTGCAACAACATCGCCTGGAACGTGGGGCCCCTCACTGGTGAGTGAGAGCGGGCGCCTGGTGGAGAACAGCCCGCTGTGAGGGAAGGGCCTGACCCCCCCCTCCCCCAGCGCCGTGGTCCGGCTGGCCGGGCATCCTCAGTGGTCCCCCTCTGGTCTGCAGCTTATCAGTACCAGCTGGCCCTGGAACGATACGAGTGGAACGAGGTGAAGAACGTCAAATCCATCGTGCCCATGATTCACGTGTCCTGGAACGTGGCTCGCACAGTCAAAATCAGCGACCCGGACTTGTTCAAGATGATCAAGTGAGGGCCCCATTTGGGAAGCAGCCCATCTCCACCCGCCCCGGCCCGCTCTTGTTCTTTCTGTCTGATCGACCCCTGTCCCCACCCGCTTCTCCACTCTGTTCCTGTGCTGGGGTGGCCGACAAAGGCCCCCGCTCCCAGGCGCTTGCTTTTCCTCTCGTCCAAGTAGACGAAAGCCACATGAAATGTCAACTGTGACCGATGCCCGGGTCAGGGACTGCGGCCCCGGCCTGGAGCGGGGAGGGCTCCCCCCTGCCCCCCCC